>NC_087224.1:2036088-2073690 GCF_015104395.2 Macrobrachium nipponense | reverse complement strand
AGGCAGGAGAGAGAGTTAAAATTCTAGGTGAGCATAACGATATTATATTTAATGAATATGTATACATACATACATACATACATACATACATACATACATACACTCTGGGCTGCACTTGCAATAATAGTCACAGTAATGGCTCTATAGATACCATATACATTAAAGAAAACGCACGCTGGTATTTTTAAATGTAGCTATGCCATCCTATACAGAAGTGATAAACTGACAGCTATAACCTCGGAAAGATGAGATTCTTTCTGAGTTTAAAGAAGAAGAAGAAGAAGAAGAAGAAGAAAAAGAAGACAAGGAGAAAAAGGAGAAGAAGAAGAAGACGACAAGGATAATGAACAAGAAGGAGAAGAAGACAAGGATAATGAACAAGAAGAAGAAGAAGAAGGAGAAGAAGAAGAAGACAAGGATAATGAATAAGAAGAAGAAGAAGAAGAAGAAGAAGGGGACAAGGATAATGAACAAGAAGGAGAAGAAGACGAAGTAGAAGAAGGATTATGAACAAGGAGAAGAAGAAGAAGAAGAAAAAAAAGAAGACGAAGAAGAAGAAGGAGACACGGATAATGAACAAGAAGAAGAAGAAGAATAAGAAGAAGAAGAAGAAGAAGGATACAAGACAAGAAGCCAAGAATCCCTACCATTTATATACACTCCGTTTAACATAGCCTGTTCTTTAAACAACCGCCCAGCCATTATTTGAGGAACAAAGACCATACGCGATGGTCAGCCATACTCGATCTTTCCCAGATATCTGGATCTGGTGTGGCCCTTTTGAATACAGAGGGTCATTTCAGGACTCTCGAGTTAATTGGAAGGGTGGGGGGGGGGGGGGGGGGGGGGGGGGGTGGGGGGGGGGGGGTGGGGGGTATTTTAATTCGGGACCTTATATGCAATCCCCACACTATTGTTTGTGTATACACTCAGTCATATATACACAAAAACACACGAATTATACACTCATGTTTAATCGTCAGTTGATTGAAGAATTATACACTTACATTTGTGGATACACTGTCATCTACACACAAATATGTAACCTCATGCAAACCTGTTTATCCGCCCTGGGTGGGGTCAGGGTAGGTAAGTGATCGGGATGGTAGGGCAGGCATCCTCCTCCTCCTGCAAACCTGTTTTGTCCTCCCAGGATGGAGCGGGGTTAGGTAGGTGATCGGGACTGTAGGAGACATCCACCTTCCTCCTGCAAACCTGTTTGTCCTCCCAGGATGGGAGCGGGGTTAGGTAGGTGATCAGGAGGGCAGGGGAGACATCCATCCACTCTCCTCCTGCAAACCTGTTTGTCCGCACAGGATGTGGTCAGAGTAGGTAGGTAGGTGATCAGGAGGGGAGACATCCATCCAACTTCCTCCTGCGAACCTGTCTGTCCACCCTGGTCGGGGAGCCAGCAGCGCCGGGTTCCAGCGCGTCACTGACCTCGTCTTTCAATCATTCCTGCACAGCTCAAGGAGGTCGAAATAGGTTCCTTGGTAGAGCTTACATCCAACAGGTACTTATCCCTTAAACAAGAGTCACTCGGCCACGCCCATCGAATCTGGTACCCCGTAATCACCGATGAATTATGACTGATAATTCCGTCATTTATATCCTTTCTGAGGAACTCGTGGTTATAATAACATAGATGAGGATATTGTAATCACATAGATGAGGGGCTATATATCTTTTTTTTTTTATTCTTTTTTTTAATTGGTGTCCCTCGCAAATAGAAGTGGGAATGACTGATTAATCTTCGGATTGTGTATACCAGCTCTGGAATTTGATTCCCGGTTTTGTTTTCCCTAGTCTGCGGAACATTCCAGTCTTCCAGAGGCAGGTCTGTGGCTTCGAAGTTAAGCCCCAGTTATAATAATAATAATAATAATAACTAATAATAATAATAATAATATAATTATTATTATTATTATTATTATTATTGTTATTATTATTCTTTTAATCAGTAGATGAACCCAAGTCATATGGGACACGCCCACCTCTGTGGCCATTGACTTATTATTATTATTATTATTATTATTATTATTATTTTGTTAAAAATGACTGCTGCTTCAGCACTATTAATCTTATAAAGAGTCTTCTCTATCTTTCTGATGACGGCTTTCTCGTTGTTGCTTGTAGACTGGCGAGCAACGCACCAAAGGGCATGGTAAAATTCGGTTGAGTCATTTGATTTATTATTGCTTATACAATTCTCTCTCTCTCTAACGCGACGTTTCCTCCTGATCGACAGGACATTATCAAGCGATAACTGCTGAGGGACTGAATTCCAGTGGCGAGTCCTTCTCCTTTTATCGTGGTGTTGCGAGCTCTCCAGTACGGTCAGAGCACTTCTCCGGTAGGTCGAGTTTTTATTGGTTCCCGGGAAGGTGACTCATACGGCGGGCGTTGACGAGTCTTGCAGACCTTCTCAGGTAGGGGTATCCACCGGGAGCCTCTTGATTGGCTTCTACCTGCGTGACGTCACCCTGGTATTATTCTCATGTCCGGTGTTCGTTCCATGCGCGCTGGTACTTTCGTTAGGGAGAGGGGTGTGGTCCTCCTCACACACGTCGGTATCAGGAACGCTTCTTGGGTGGTATTGAGGGGAGGCTTTTCCTCGAGGATGAGCAGCGCTTCTAGGAGACGCAGACGTCGTGGGTCAGGTGCTCTCCGATGATCTTAATATTCCTGACGATGTCGTCTCTCGTGATGTTTCTGCGGTGTACTGCAAGGGCGTGCTTGCCTAATGGCGCCCTCCTGGGCGTGGCAGGAAATCCTTTTTGACAGGCGCATCGTCGTCATGCCGATGTAAATCCCAGGGCATCCTTGGGCGGGGGCATTACGTTTTCGGTAGACGACGTTGGACTGCTTCAGGGGGTCTCCTGCCGGTGGGGAGGGGGTTGTTCTTTTCATCAGGAGGTCTTTCGTACGCCGATTCTTGTAGTAAATAATGAGGGACACTCTCTTTCCTTCCTCCATGGGCGCGGACGTGTTCCTCTATTATTTTCTTCATGGCTGCTTCTTCTTCCTTGTATTGGTGGTGCATGAAGGCTTTATAGAAAAGTTTGATATCCTCCGGGGGCGGAATGTCCTTCTCTCTTCCTCCGTCATGTACCACTTGTCAAGGGCGGCTCGAGTTTCTCGGTTTACGAGTTTGTTCGAGTACCCATTGTTAATTAGCATCTGGGATGCTCGGTCGAGTTCGAGGTGTGTGTCCTGCCACGTCGAACAGTGCGAGAGGGCCCTCCTGACGAAGGCCCTGACGGTGGTGGTCATACTCGAGCGGTATCTACACCAAAGAGATGAAGGAGGCAGCCGCAGATCTGAAGAAGAAAGAAGACATCACCGTAAGGCGTGCAGACAAGACAGCCGCGTTCGTGCTCATCAGCACCTCGGAATACTTCGAGAAACTCGACGCCATCTTGTCTGATGTCTCTAAGTTCGAGAGACTCACGAAGAACCCTACGGAAGACATCAAACGCGACGCCAACCGGGTCATCGCAGCCGTGAATGCCGCTACGAATGCCACACACCTCCCGCCCATCCAAGGTGACTACAGCCTCGGCTAACCTTTACGGGAACGTGAAGACCCACAAGGAAGGCAACCCCCTACGCCCCTCGCCCATCATCAGCCAAACGCCCGCCCCGACTTACGCTTCTGGCCAAACGCCTTAATAAAATTCTGACCCCTACCCCTATCCCCTCCAGGTACTGCCTCACCTCATCGGTGGAATTTTTGGAGAAGATCCGCGACTCCCCCGGTGCGGGAACCATGGCGTCCTTAGACGTTGAGTCCCTATTCACCAATGTCCCAGTCGACGAGACGATAGGGATCATCATGGAGCGGGTATATAGGATCTCGATATGAGACCCCCTAACATCCCAGAAGACTCCTTAAGAACCCTGCTGGATATCTGTACGAAGAGAGCCCCTTTCACTTCCCACCGAGGACAGATGTACCGCCAGAAGGATGGCGTAGCGATGGGGTCCCCCTTAGGAGTCCTCTTCGCTAACTTCTACATGGGAGAAGTGGAAGAAAGGGTCTTCGTCGCAACACAGATGTCCCCGCACATACGCACGCTACATCGATGACATCTTCGTGCAAGCCGACTGCGAGATGAGGTAGAAGCCCTTCGGCAGCAGTTCCTGCAGAACAGCGCACTCAACTTCACTGTCGAGTACAGCAGCAACGATCGGCTCCCCTTCCTCGACGTCCTTGTCACGAAGACGAATCAGAAGTTGGCGACTACCGTTTACACCAAAGCTACGAACCTCGGACTTTGTCGTATGGTGATAGCGAGTGTCCTGCGCGGTTCAAGACCACCACCGTCAGGGCCTTCGTCAGGAGGGCCCTCTCGCACTGTTCGACGTGGCAGGACACACACCTCGAACTCGATCCGAGCATCCCAGATGCTAATTAACAATGGGTACTCGAACAAACTCGTAAACGAGAAACTCGAGCCGCCCTTGACAAGTGGTACATGACGGGAGGAAGAGAGAAAGGAACATTCCGCCCCGGAGGATATCAAACTTTTTTCTATAAAGCCTTCATGCACCACCAATACAAGGAAGAAGAAGCAGCCATGAAGAAAATAATAGAGGAACACGTCCGCCCCATGGAGGAAGGAAAGAGAGTGTCCCTCATTATTTACTAACAAGAATCGGCGTACGAAAGACCTCCTGATGAAGAACAACCCCTCACCACCGGCAGGAGACCCCCTGAAGCAGTCCAACGTCGTCTACCGATACGTATGCCCGCCCAAGGATGCCCTGGGATTTACATCGGCATGACGACGATGCGCCTGTCAAAAAGGATTTCCTGCCACGCCCAGGGGGGCGCCATTAGGCAGCACGCTTCCCTTGCCAGTACACTGCAGAAACATCACGAGAGACGACATCGTCAGAATATTAAGATCATCAGGGAGAGCACCTGACCCACGACGTCTGCGTCTCCTAGAAGCGCTGCTCATCCTCGAGTGAAAACCTCCTCCCCTCAATACCACCCAAGAAGCGTTCCTGATACCGACGTGTGTGAGGAGGACCACACCCCTCTCCCCTAACGAAAGTACCAGCGCGCATGAAGGCGAACACCGGACATGAGAATAATACCAAGGGTGACGTCACGCAGGTAGAAGCCATCAAGAGGTGCTCCCGGTGATACCCCCTATCTGAGAAGGTCTGCAAGACTCGTCAACGCCCGCCGTATGAGTCACCTTCCCGGGAACCAATAAAAACTCGACCTACCGGAGAAGTGCTCTGACCGTACTGGAGAGCTCGCAACACCACGATAAAAGGTAGGTGCAAAACAATGCCTCGCAACATCACAAGACAACACTCAAATCGACACACAATCTCTAAAAGAATTTCCCCCACTACACAAATTCAAGGTAATCCTCACTCCCAATCAGACGACGTATACAGCGGTAAAAGATCTTGAACACAAACACCCCAACATACAAATAACAGCCAAACCCAACAAGCGAGGACAATTTATTATCACACCCAGAAACCAAGAATCAGCAGACATACTCAAAAGCAACCAAAACTTCCAGTACTTAGACCCCACACAGAAAACTGAAAAAGGTATCATACTTGGATACCCAACATCCCTTCCAGTCGACCCCATCAAGAAGCTCCTAGGAGTAGTACACGCTGAAAGATGCCTAAACAAGGCAAAAAGAACCTTCTAAGAAAGTCCTTGTCAATTTCCCAAGGCAAAAGGCCCCCCTTCGTAGACATCCCGGACAATGGGGAAATACTACACCGAGGTTTTTCAACGCCTGAACCCTTAAGATGCTTTAAGTGCCAACGATTTGGCCATCACCAGCAGGAGTGCACAGCTAAGCCTATCATGCGGTGTTTGCAGTGGGAACACCTAACAAGGGACTGCATCGATAAGCACAAAAATAAGAGGCAAACAACAGCCAGATGCCCTAACTGCCACAAGGGACACCATGCATGGTACAAGGGCTGCATGGAAAGATTGAAAAGAATTATGGAATATGAAAGGATCTCCTCCCCCAACCACAGAACAACAGAAACTCACACAATTCACATCACCACTCACAACCACCTACCACACAGCAAGAACCCCAAAAGAGATCTCGCCAAACAATGGCAGCACCCAATCCAACAACACACACACAAACACCACAATCACATAGACCCCAACACTACCAGCAAACACATAAAACAGGACCACAATCACAAAAAACCCAACACACCAGGCCACCTACACAGAACAGCAAGCAACCCAACGAAGCCCCACGAAAACCGCGACCCCAGACTCACAGAAGGCACACTGTACACACAGAGAAACACGCAGGTCCCAAATGCCAGACCCACTTCCTTCCTACCCTACTCCACACCAAAACAGCCACTGCTCCCACCCCAGCCACTCCTCCCAACATGCCTCTTCCTCCCACCCGTTCACGAGAGTAACACCCGTACCGGTAGTCAGGTTAGTGCCCCAGAGCCCCCCACCACAACAAACATAGCTACAACCTCACACGTGAAGAACTCAGGAGGGAAATAGCAGCGGTAGTATCGCAAGTTCTTCACCACTTACTCCCAGAGCAACACTTTACTGCAGAGCTCAGGAAAACACTGGTATCATTGATAAACTAAAATGGAGCAGAACATTCAAAACCCAAACAACACCCCAAACGACGAAAACAGCACACACTCAACCCTAAAAATCCTCAATGGAACATAAACAGTGCCAACACTAAATACGCCACCACTGCAATCACAGGTGCTCGTAGAAAAAACATGACGTTGTCCTCCTACAGGAAACTCTTGTTAGAGAAACCAACAAATTCTCTTTTCAGGGATACACAGTATACAAAACCCCACACACAAATGAAAACAGAGGTTTAATCACCCTGGTGAAAGCAACAATTCCATCAGAGAAAATAAGAAACATTGACTGTGGGCAAGGCATTGAAACGCTAAGCATCCAGATAAGACTAGAAAATACCTCACTAGTCATTCACAACATATACAAAGGCCATGACAAAATCCTTGAAGGAGAAAACCTCTTCAGTGCTGCCTCCGAGAAAACACATTCTTTGCAGGAGACTTCAATACTCATCATCCATGCCTACGATCCAACAACATACAAATGCAGCAGGCAGACACATACATCTGCTCCTGGAAGAATTTCCTGAGTGGGCACTGCTAAATGACACAAACGAAGCTACTACTCCTCCGAGAGGTAGACTGGACCTGAGCTTCGTATCCCAAAACCTGAAGGAAGAATGTGCATGGGAAAGTGCACCCAATACTAACCAGCGACCACTTTGCAACTGAAACCAGCATAACAATAACAAAAATTCCCCCTCCACCACCCCCGCCAGCAGGATGGAGACCGGACCTGGCAAACTGGCCCACTTTTGAAAAACCGAATGACTGAGTGGGCAACACAGTACCTCCAAACTCCGGCCCAAAAACATAAACACACTTCAAGAGGACTTTGTGAGTAGCCTGCATAATGCAGCAAACATCTCCATGCCTAAGAAAACTTTTACCACTAACCAAACCCACAAGGACAGCTGGTACTACAACACAAGAATAAAGGAAATGAACTCAAAGAGTAAATAGGACAAGAAAACTCTTCAGACGCAATCCCACTGATGAGATGCATGCTCTCCTAAGAGAAGTTATAAACCATGCAACACAAACTGCCAAAGAAGTGAAGCAAGAAACCTGGCTTAAATGGTGCTCACAGACCACCCGACTTACTCCCATTGCAAAAATGTTCAAATGGTTCAACAAAATATCAGGAAAATCCAAGATAACAACAACACCATCCTGATCCTCAAGCTGAACGCAAACAGACTTGCACAGCATTTTGCCGACAGGACCAAATCGCACACCTACCACAAACCACAAGAGAAAGGCAAGTGCACTAGACCCAGGGAGATGGAGAGTCTTATTACGGCCTGCAACATCCCTGATGATACAGACACTCCATTCACACTAAAGGACTGGGCAAAGCCCTTCAAAAGGGGACAGACACAGCCCCTGGAGCAGACATGATCACATATCGCATGCTGAAGAACATGGAACGGCAGCCAAAACAGTTCATCTCCATATAATCAATAGAACATCACAGGAACGCAGTAGAACCCACACAATGGGAACCAACAAAATACACGCCGATTCCCAAGCCCAAAGAACCCAACTCCTACAGACCCATCTCTCTCATCAGTTGCACAGAAAAGACTGCAGAGAGAATGGTGCTAAACAGACTGCTATGGAAAACAGGACCTCTACACCATCGCCTATATGCCTACAAAGAGGGCATAGGCACACAAGAATGCCTAGCAGACGTCATGTCCACAATCAACGAAAGGAAAGCAATAGTAGTTTTTCTGGACTTAGAAAAAGCTTATGAGCTAGCCAGTGCAGCTGCCATCCTTGAAGCCTTGGCTGACAAGGCGGTAAAGGGCAACCTTTTAGCATGGGCCAAAGGATACACGCAAAAACACAGACAGGCTAGAGTCACCTTCCAAGGAGCAAAGCTCGGACTTTCTCAGTCTAGAGATGGAACACCTCAAGGAGGCATACTCAGCCCCTTCCTTTTCAATGTTTTAATGGAAAAAATTAGCCACAACCCACCCTACCCCAATGGAGTTGAAATATTCATTTATGCAGATGATGTCTGCCTAGTCAGCACAGACAGACACAGATCTCACCAGAAACATGCAGAGTGCAATAATACAAATTGAAAATAAATGCAAAGACCTATGGTCTAAAAATCACACTGCAAAGACAAAAGCAATGGCCATCAACACGTCTAGACCCAAATGAATACAGCTCATGGTTGAAACCCCATTGAATGGGTAGACAATTTTGTGTACCTAGGAGTTAACATAAACAAGCAACTCTCCCCACGCAAAGAACTTGAAATACTCAAGCAGAAAGTCAAATGCAGACACAAATGCCATGAGGAGGATCACCTCTCTACAACAGGGAGCAGTATATCACGCCCTCAGAACCTTCTACATACAAACAATAAGGTCAACGGTTGAGTATGCCGCACCTGTTCTCACCAGTCTCTCAAGCACAGAGCAAAAGAGCCTTGAAGTAATTCAAAACAATGCCTGAGACTCATCACAGGTGCTCCAATGTGGACTAACTTATGCATTCTGAGACATGAAAAACAAAACTACAGTCTCTGACATAACAGAATAGACCAGAGAAACACATCCATCCTGCTAAAAACCTTAAAAAATGAAGGCAACTGTCCACTAAAAGAGAGATCAAAGTGCATTGATCTCCACGAAGATCTAGACCCACCCAAAGACATACTCTGGCAACCTGTTTTAGAAACACTGAGAAGATTAGGCATGCAAAAGCATGCTGCTGACATCAGAGAAGACTCTCGTCTTGCTGAGTTATGTAGAACCAGCACCCTGGAAATCAGAACTCTTCAATATCAACTACACAGTCCTACGGCAAGCAAAGAAGCATGCACCCGTTCAACAGCTGAAACAAGCAGCACAAGATTCAATAAGGAAAACGACAGCCACAAATGAATACTTTACAGATGGATCAGTAGACCCTCAGCATTCCTGCAGCGGCAGCAGAGTCTACTCAACATCACTAAAAGGGAGCTGGAGGCTCTCAGATAATGCCTCCACTCTACAGACTGAGCTGATAGCAATCGCTAAAGCGCTAGAAGACTCTCAACACAAACTAGGAAACACAACTATCCACACGACTCAAAAGGAGCAATACAAGCCATCACAAAAGGCAAGGCAAAACAAGAAATATCAAACTCCTGACAAGTATATGGGCAATTGCCAAACATCCACCAAAGTCAGAAAACAGACAGATTACTCTCAACTGGATTCCAATCACATAGGAATCCAAGGAAATGAGGAAGCAGACTCCCTAGCAAAGAGTGGGTTGCACATTAACAACATAGGTATTAAAATCAGCACTCACTGACTCAACTTAAAAGCAAAGCCTCAGCATACTGTCAAGTGCAAGAAGAAAGCAAAGTCAGGAGAGCGGTCTTTGGAGGCTCTAACACTGCAAAAGTGGTATGTAGACACCACCAGTCTGCAACCACATGACATTCCCAAAGATATGTCAAGAGCACTAGAAGTCATAATTCATCGTCTAAGGCTGGGGATACCAATGCCACTTGGCAGAAGATAGTAGGCGATCCCAGGCCATGTAAGTACTGCGAAAGAATTCCAGAAGAAAACCTCTAGAACACTACCTCTTAGACTGTCCAGAAACGGAGCAACTAAGAGATAGGTACATAGGAAATGAACGCACAATCACTCAAATCACAAAAGCACATTCTAGCAAACACCCCATGAATTAGCAGGTTTCCTATGCTCCTACCCACCACCTAGGTAGGAACAGAACACAACCCTGACTGACAGCACATGATGCCAACAATCATGACCACTACCACATCCCAAACCTAACCCACATAACATGCAAGACAAAAAAGACAAACCTCTTTAACAGAACCATCCCCATCCATCACCTCTTGCCTCCTTCATCACCCTCCCCCTCACGCTCATCACATTCCATCCACCCACACTCACCAGACAACAC
Source organism: Macrobrachium nipponense (assembly GCF_015104395.2). NCBI lineage: Eukaryota > Metazoa > Arthropoda > Malacostraca > Decapoda > Palaemonidae > Macrobrachium > Macrobrachium nipponense. The sequence goes on along the minus strand of NC_087224.1, from coordinate 2,063,112 downwards.
ACACCCAAAGAAAGCGGACCGGAAAAGGAACATGTCTCAGAAATTCACGAGCTACCTTACTAGCTAACTGTGCCTACAACTCAAACCTTCATTCTTCCAATCTGTTGGTCTCTCCTACTAGCCAACACTTACTACTATCCAGCTTTTCCTACGACTGAAGGGTACCTTAGGGTTTAAAGGGTTTCAACCTTGCCCATCAAAATCCTTCATTCAATTATCAAATCAACCTTCACCTACATCATTCATTGATCACCAATAAGATTGCATATCCTAAGCATCTCACATCTCATACTAATATGAATTACGGGCTGCTCTGTGAGCAAGAGCCCGTGCTGGCACAAGGCCTCTTAATCTTAAACAACACAACAACATGCCTTAAGACTCATTACAGGAGCACCAATGTGGACCAACCTATGCATCCTGAGACATTGAAACAAAACTACAATCTCTGACTCATAGGATAGATCAGAGAAACCACATCCATCCTGCTAAAAACCTTAAAAAATGACAGAGACGTCCACTCAAAAAGGATCAGGAATGCAGTTAATCTCCATGAAGAGCTAGACCTCCCAAAACATATGCTGGAGACCTTCTAGATACACTGAGAAGAGTAGGCATGCAAAATCATTGCTGCAGCCATCAGGGAAGACACCCCCTTTTCAGTGGAATACACAGAATCAGCACCCTGGGAACCAGAACCTTTTAACACAAACTACCACAATTCTTCCAGCAAGCAAGGAAGCATGCACCACCCAACAGTTAAAACAAGCAGCACAAGAAGCAATACAGTTGACAACCGCCACAAAAACATATACTTTACAGATGGATCATAGACCTCAGCGTCCCAGCGCAGCAGCAGGGTCTACTCAACAACACTCAAAGGAAGCTGGAGGCTCTCCGACAATGCCTCCACACTACAGACAGAGCTGATAGCTATCGCCAAAGCACTAGAAGACTCCCAACACAGACTGGGCAACACTACAATACACACCGACTCGAAAGGAGCAATACAAGCCATCACAAAAGGCCAAAGCAAAGGAAAATATCAAACTCCTAACGAGCATATGGGCACTGGCAAAACTCCATCAAAGCAGAAACAGACAAATAACTCTCAACTGGATCCCGAGCCATGTTGGAATACAAGGAAATGAGGAAGCTGATTCCCTGGCAAAACGCGGCTACACATAAACAATGTCAACATCAAAATAAACCTCTCACTACCCAACAAAAAGCTAGCAGCAGCATACTGCCAAACACAGGAGGAAAGCAAAATCAGGAGAGCCATCTTCGGAGGCTCCAAAACTGCAAAATGGTATGCAGACACCACACAACTTCAACCACACAGCATACCGAAGAACATGACACGAGCACTAGCGGTAATAATACACCGTCTAAGGTTCGGATACCAATGCACATGGCAAAAAAGAAAACAACCCTAAACCATGTAAATACTGCGAAACAAATACAGAAGAACCACTGGAACCACTATATATTACACTGCCCAGAAAACACAACAACTAAGACAAAGTCATGAAGGAGATCAACAATCAGTCACTCAAATAACAAGACACATCCTAAACAACACCCAACAGCTTACAGGCTTCCTATGCTCCTACCCACCACCAAGGTAGGTGCAAAACACTCCTAAATAGCAGAATCTCGGGGACATCAGTCAAGACCCCTCACACCCCCTGCCATCCCTATCCACTCACATACAAACCACAAAACACAGAATAACAAACAATCCACCCAGTGCATGACTGACACAAAGACAGCCAACATCAACCTACATCACCCAACGTCCAAAAGCAAAGCCCCGACTCTGACATCCTTCATTACTACCTCACCTCATGCACAGCATTCCTTCAGCCTCGTGCATCAACAACACACTACTTCCCACTCGGAATTGGAACGGAATAAGGAAATGTTTTGTGGACCTCACAAGCTAGCTGACTAGCAATCTTTTTCTCAGACTCATACCCTTCCTTCTTCTCATCTGTTGGCCTCTCTGACTTGCCAACACTCACTACTATTGCACTTTTCCTACTACTGAAGCACTTAGGGTTTAAAAAGTTGGACAACCTTACCCATCAAAAGTTTCTTTCAAAATCACACTCATCAACTCACGCATTATCACCAAATAAAGAACCATATCCTACCATTACCACCTTCTCACCATCCTGAGTTACGGGCTGCTCTGTGAGCAAGAGCCCGTGCTGACACAAGGTCAGCTAAATCAAAAACAACAACAACAACAACAACACTGGAATTCAGTCCCTCAGCAGTTATCGCTTGATAATGTCCTGTCGATCAGGAGGAAACGTCGCGTTAGAGAGAGAGAGAGAGAGAGAGAGAGAGAGAGAGAGAGAGAAGAATTGTATAAGCAATAATAAATCAAATGACTCAACCGAATTTTACCATGCCCTTTGGTGCGTTGCTCGCCAGTCTAGCAACAACGAGAAAGCCGTCATCAGAAAGATAGAGAAGACTCTTTATAAGATTAATAGTGCTGAAGCAGCAGTCATTTTTAACAAAACATGTCTACGAGAGGGTCTCCTTCCGAAATATTATTATTATTATTATTATCATCATCCTCGTCACTTTTTCTGTTCAATCTTGATTGTTTTTACTTTCAGCAATTATTATTATTATTATTATTATTATTATTATTATTATTATTATTATTATTAATTACCACAGCCAGAACGATCCTGTCTCCTTAACAAGGGTCATAAAAGTACCATTTATACACGAAGGTTCCCCTTTCGACGTAATGATTGATTGATTTCTACATCCTGGCGTCGCAGCTCTCGTGACTTAGGTGATTAGTCCAGGTATAATGGAAATGGAGAGAGAGAGAGAGACAGAGAGAGAGCGAGAGAGAGTTTAGAAAAAACCTACGTATATAATGTCATTCGATCAGGTCCTCTTGGCGCGGTAGCATTTTCGCCGAAAAATACGTCTATACACAGGTTAGGAGAGACAGGGTTTTTAGTCTCTCTCTCTCTCTCTCTCTCTCTCTCTCTCTCTCTCTCTCTCTCTCTCCATTTTTACTAAATTTTCGTAAAGATTCTATTAAAAAAACTCGTCCATTTGTCAATTTATTTCAATTATATTTGCCGACGGCGTCGTCGAACAGAGTCTCTCTCTCTCTCTCTCTCTCTCTCTCTCTCTCTCTCTCTCTCTCTCCCCTCGGATATGGGCAACTTTGCGATGTTATTGACCGGCTAACGAGGGGAATAATGCGAGCCAGTGACCAGCCCGATGAGTGGGACAGATGCATCAATAACAATAACAACTGTTCTGGATGAGTGACAGGTCGTGAGGAAAGTGGATCATTATAGTGTGTGTGTGTGTGAGTGTGTGTGTATGTATACAGAATATCTCATTGTTAGTATAATTGTTAATTAACTTTAGATTCTAATAAATATTTCTTGTTTGTGTGTGTATGAATTTATAATATATTATATATTATATATATATATATATATATATATATAGATAAACATAGATAGATAGATATATATATAGTATATATACAGACCGAGCGAGAACTAGAGCTTTAGATTCTAATAAAGATTAGTGTGTGTGTGTGTATGCATTATAAATATGTATACAGAGATAGAGAGATAGAAAACGATTTGTGCGAGTGTGTATGTATACATATGTATACAGAGAGAGAGAGAGAGGGAGGGGATTCTAATAAAGATATGGGTTTGTATATATACTATGTATATATACAGAGAGAGAGAAGAGAGATGTTCAGAATACTGCATTATTATTATAATTGTTGATTAGCTGTAGATTTTTATAGAGATTTTGTGTATATATATATATATGATATAATATATATATATATATATATATATATATAGAGAGAGAGAGAGAGAGAGAGAGAGATGAGAGACGAGAGAGAGAGGAGAGAGAGAGAGAGAGAGAAGATAAAGGATGAAAAGTAATCAGTCTCACTATTATATTATAATATTGAAATCTAACAAAATCTTTAAAAAGTCACAAAGTTGCCTGTGAAAAATGTTCATCATTGTTATTTGATTATTGATAATAATCATAATTATAACAATAATTGTAATCATTAATAATATAATTATAATAATACAAATAATAATAAAAAATGGCGGAAATCATAAACTTCCTTGAGATAGTAACTGTCAGTCAAATTAGATGAAGAAAGTATTTTGTAATATATAGTAAATAATAAAGATCCATATAAATATTAATAATAGTGGTAAGTGAGCGTGAATAGTACTTATCGTTATCATTTATTAATCGAACAGTATCACTTATATGGCCCCACGTGTATATATATATATATATATATATATATATATATATATATATATATATATAGAGGAAGCTATTTGAAGAATATATCAAATCATATATTTATGGAATTCTAACATCTTTGGAGAGAGAGAGAGAGACGAGAGAGAGAGAGAGAGAGAGAGAGAGAGAGAGAGAACAGACAAAGGCTCTGCTCCTCAGAAACCACACACGTGAATGCTGTAAACCTGTCCGTTTCATGGAACTTACTGACACGTCCCAAACACGTGGTAGGGATGTAGCTACTATGTATATGCGTCTAGGGAGAGAGAGAGAGAGAGAGAGAGAAAGTTGAATAGGTTAAACAATGAATGCCTATTGGCTTGTTAGTTGTGAATGCCTATAGTGAGGTCGGGGTGTATTTTACCTGTCTATACATATATCTATGATCTATATATATATTATATATATATATATATAATATATATATATATGTGTGTGTGTGTGTGTGTGTGTGTGTGGTATATATATATATATATATATATATATATATATATAAATATATATATATATATGTATGTATATATATATATATATTATATATATATATATATATATTATAATATATATATATATATATATATAGTATGTATGTATATGTATGTATATATTTATATACAACCTCCACCAACCTGTAATTTGCACTCGATATTAGTCACAAGAAATTTATTTAGCAATGTATAAACTCCAAACTGGTTTCACAGTTAAAAAAAAATTAATAAATAAATAAGGTCTTATTACAACTTGCTAATGGAATCTAGGAATGTAGGAATCTAGGAATCTAGCGGACCCCTTGACGCCTATTTCGAAATGAAATGGAATACGCCACATGTATTCATATATAAATAGTTTTTCTGTTTGAATTCCAGTAGTGCTATTCCTATATACCACAGGTATTCCTACTTGTGATTGTTTCTGGTAATACACCCTAATTATTTTATTATTATTATATTATTATTATTATTATTATTATTATTATTATTATTATGTAGTCCTCCTATTAAGTAAATGTTTCTCTACATTCAATTTTCTTATATAGCTCTCTGGACCTGGCTACTGTAACCACCTAAGGTCTCTAGCTGAAATTTAAGTTATATAATAATCTGTTGAACTATACTATTTATAACTCTCAATGCATTTTTTTCTCTCTTTCTTTTCCAACGTTATTACAGTTGTTTGCTATTATAATGATCACTATCTTTATATACCTCTGCTATTGTGTAATAGTGACGTTTATTCATTATGTTACTGTCTGTATTTTGTGTATTCTATGCATATGGCCCTGAGCTGGAATAAAGGATATTATTATTATTATTATTATTATTATTATTATTATTATTATTATTATTATTATTTCTTGTACTTCTTCTCCTCCTACTCATCTTCTTCTTCTTCTCCTTCTTCTTCCTCTTTCCAAGGCATTTAGCTCCGGTTCATTTGGACCAAACCAGCCAAATCGTGGAGTGGGAGTTCATATATCTCCTTCTTCCACCACCACCACCCTTTCACGTGCCCCCCCCCCTTCCCCCGCCCTGCCCTGCGCAGGAGAGAGGACCCTCCAGTCCTCCCTCCTTAAAAAATCCTTGGTCTTGGTCTTTCTTGGGCGTCTTAGAAAGACCATCGCCATCTGCTTTCATTCTTCTTCTTCTTCTTCTTCTTCGTTTCTCGAAGGAATTAGCGGTGTTTCGTCTTTCCTGACGCGCGCTCAAATATTTTTTTGTGTTTCCTCCGCAGTAAGTTTCAGTGAAATTTATTTATTTATATGTTTATTTATTTATTTGTGTTTTTTTTAGGGGGTGTTTATTGTACTGCAGTAAGTTTCAGTTATTTATTTAATTATTTATTTATGTTACGTTTTGGTGATCTCTTTGATGTTACCTTGTGTAGTGTGTGTGTATAAGTATACACACATAGACACACATATGTATATATATCCAAGCATGTATGTATGTATATATATATATATATATATATATATATATATAGATATATATATACTATATATCTATATATATATATATATATATATATATATATATATATATCCATATATATATATATATATATATATATATGTTATTGTATACATATGCTTAAAAATTACAGTAGATGCACGTGACTTCATTAAATAAGCGAATACCACAGGAAAATGATAGGCAGAAATCCAAGCGCTTTCGTCTTTACTAAGACGTTGTCAGGGAACGAATGAAATAGTTGGAAAGAAAGTTATAAGGTAAACAACAAGATCAAGAATGCCAGATGGTTAATTGTCGAAAGGGTGAAATATTAAAGAGATAATCGAGGATTATTGGATATCACACGGTCCCAAACCCAAACATAGATTTAAGCCTAACAGAAACTACAACGTATCATATAGTCCAAAACATGAGCTGAATAAATCAGTGTTGTTGCTTATATTTATCTACAACTTTTTTCATTATGAAGGCATCAATTTTAAATAAACTAACACTTAAATTTAGAACATTTCCATCATTTGACTTGATGAAACAAGATTCAATAATGTTCCTTTTAACTGTGTCATTACATGGGATTAAGGCTCTTCCTTGACTAGTTAATAGGATTATCTAAATCTCTCATATGTACGAATAATGCATTCGATATTTGCCCAGTTCTCACAGAATATTGGTGCTGTTTGAGACGTTGTGAAAGAGATTTACCGGTTTGTCCGTAATAGACTTTATCACACTTTTTGCAAGGAATTTCATATATGCAGCCTGGAAGATCTTTAGGAGAACTTTTTAGGGTAATTTTAGAATGTCATAGGGTAATTTTAGAATGTTATGCTTACTAAATTCAAGTTTGTCATCAGTTGAATAAAATGTTTTTCTAGCTCTTTTCCATGCCACATCTACAAAAGTCCTTGGGTATTTAAGTTTCAATGCAATATCATAAGTAGTTTTAATTTCAGCGTCAATAAACTGCGGGCTACAGACACGTAAAGCCCTTAGGAACATCCCAGAAAAAACAAGAGAATTCACATTTTTATGGTGATTGGAGTGGTAATGAACAAAAGAGGCAATGTTAGTTGATTTCCGAAAGACTGAAAAGGTGAAATTTCTATCATTTCTATGGAAAGTTACATCGAGAAAATTCAAATTACAATTTCTTTCTTCCTCTACAGTAAATTTTATAGAAGGGACTAAATTATTGAGATTATTAAGGAATTCATGGAGATTTTCGTGAACTGGCCAAATACAGAAAATATCATCCACATACCTAAACCATATAACTTTTTGGGGCAAAATTCTTGGTAAGAGTTTTGTCTCAAAAAATTCCATGTAAATATTGCGAAGGACAGGAGATAAAGGATTACCCATAGCTATGCCAAACTTTTGTACAAAATATTCCCCATTAAAACAAAATTTACTATCTTTGATACATAACTTTATGAGACACATGAGGTTTGTAACAGTTAAGGGAATATCATGACGTTCTAATTCATCCTCCAAATATTCAAGTAAATCATCTACAGGCACTTTTGTAAATAAAGATACAACATCAAAACTAAACATATTAAAATCAAAATGCAAATTTAAAACTATATACATATATGTCATATAATAATAAATTATGATACTAATAATAATAGCATAAATATGAAGAGTTAGTGGAACTCTCAGTAATAATAATAATAATAATAATAATAACTATAATATAATAATAATAATAATAATAATAATAATAAGAGCTTCCTTTTGCAAACCGAAGCATGCCAGAATTAGCCTTCATATATTCATTCCTGCCGACAGAGAGAGAGAGAGAGAGAGAGAGAGAGAGAGAGAGAGAGAGAGAGAGAGAGGAAGGAAGGAAGGAAGGAAGTCTCCCTCCCCCTCACCCCCAACAACCTCCCCCCCACCCCCCCCCACTCCAAACTTTCACGCCCTTTAGACTCTTAAATTATTATCCGAGAAAAGGCATTTTTTCGCCCTCTCGGGAGCCGTAAAATGACAGGTCTTATCGCTTCTCTCTGGCGTCGCATTGAGGTGTTATTCTTCCTCTTTGTCTGGTTTGGTGATTGGTGGTCTCGAGGTTTTTTTTTCAGCAGGCTCGGGGAGTAAGCCCACGAAATACTTTGTTGTTGTTGATAGTGGGTGTTTAGGAAAGGTCTATGGAAGATCCTGAAAAGGTCTGGAAAAGATCTTTCGCGTTGAGTTAAAGATGCAGGAATTTTGGGATAGGACATTTATGATTTATTTATTATAATGAAAATGTGAAAAATAATATGTATATTAAACAGCACAGAACAATTATTTCTAATAGAATGTATCGTATAAATTAAATTACTTCTAATAAAGTAGAGCGTATTGATTTTAATTTTCGTTCGTGAAACAACGCGCTATTTGACCTTAGATTTCAGCACAATTTACGTTCATAACGTTTTACAACTTAACGTTTTACAACTTAACGTTTTACAACTTAACGCATGAGGGGAAAATCTCGCATGCGTCCCGAGCAAGCTGGAGGTCGGATCACGCCTTGTGTTGTATACCGCCGTTGTCGCTTTTGCTTGAAGTTTCATTACTTTGACTGTACCTCCGTTGCTATTCTCTCTTCCATCTGAAGGTTATCCTCTTGTTATTACACCTTTGCAAATAAACCTTTTCGCTCTCTCGGTTTCCCGTTCAGCGCTGAATGACCCTTGTAGGTCCCAGCGGTTGGCCTTTTTTGTTATTTATGTCTTAGGCTAGGAAAGTCCCTTGGTTTTTACAACTGCACACTTATATAATGACGTACATACTACACATAATCATATGTACGTACATACTACACATAATCATATGTATACATGTGTATTTATGATTACACATACACGTATATTTTCCATACACACGTGTGTCTTCTTTCTTTTTTTTTTCACTAATTTCAGACATACATATGCATATTTGAAACCATACCCGCGCATTTCCAAAACAAGCGCAAACACGTGCTTACTTACACACATGCAAGGCATCAAAACACACACGTACACGCAGTTCACAAACAGCCCCAAAAACAGGCGCACATCAATTCAGCGCCTAGTAAATAACTGGGAGGAGAGCCCCAGAACACGGTCGAAATTCTTTCATAAGTCCCACTAGACAAAACCTTGTTTCGACTGCCGGTTATATAAATGAGGGGTGTGGAGGAGATTCCTCTCTCTCTCTCTCTCTCTCTCTTCTCTCTTCTCTCTCTCTCTCATCTATATATATTATATATATATATATATATATATATATATATATATATAGTATATATATACACAAATTAGTCGTGAGTTTTTGTGTTGATGAATCAATACAAAATCAACCTCTCTCTCTCTCTCTCTCTCTCTCTCTCTCTCTCTCTCTCTCTCTCTCTCTCACTCTCTCACTCTCTCAGGTCGTTTGTCGTCTGGTGGGCATACCTTGAAGACCTAAGCGGGGCACGCGGGCATCGTGCCCTGTCCTTGGGCAATTATGTCCTTAGTGTTCGAAAGATATATTGACGTTCAGGTCAGGCGAGCTTCTGTTTATAAGACAATGGGGGGGGGGGGGGGTGTGATTTGGGGGGGAGGGTTGTTGGGGGGGTGGGGTCACCGCGGTGAATACATTTTTTTTCTTATATGATTATTAATATTGATGTTGGGTATAATATTAATTTTGCTGTATTGTACATAAGCATAGTCTGTTTTATTGTAATTTCTTTTGTCTCGTGTGTCTAAATTTGTATTGTATTTTTCCTACTTTGTCTATCTTTGATTATGACCCTGAGGTCTAATCAAGATTATTATTATTATTGTTATTATTATTATTATCATTATTATTATTATTATTATTATTATTATTATTATTATTATTCTCTCTCTCTCTCTCTCTCTCCTCTCTCTCTCTCTTCTCTCTCTCTCTCTCTCCTCTCTCTCTCTCTCTTAATTTGTGTCACACACTGATTTTGAGACGCAAAAATTAGTCTCTGTTTATCAATATGTGAATCATTGAAATCGACTGCATCTCTCTCTTTCTCTCTCTCTTAATTTCTGTCACACTGATCTTTTTGAGACACAAAAATTAGTGTTTAAGAATGTATTCATGAATCATTCAAGCCAACCGCATATCTCTCTCTCTCTCTCTCTCTCTCTCTCTCTCTCCCCCCCCCCCCCCCCCCCCCCTCTCTCTCTCTCTCTCTCTCACACACACACACACACACACACACCAACCCATAAAGCAATTAGGAAGACTCCTTTTTATCACCAACGATAAGAATTCTTTCGTATTTTCCCACGAGTGTCATCATCGTATTCCAAGTCCATCTTTCTCTCTCTCTCTCTCTCGTGATGACGTCACCAGTCCCATTCATAAAAAAAGATACCCGCGCGCACTCAACTTACTACTAAGAGTCACCGGACGCTTACGGTAGATAACGGCTCCGCCGAAGATACTACCGAGATAACAAATAGGGGTTCCTAAATACCTATAGGGTCCGTAAATTCGGTTAACTCGGTAATGATTTAGAAGTAAAAAGTAGGATTTAGACCGTGGGAAAGAATATTATCTCCAAGGGTAGATATGCTACGGAGTAATGAGCGAGAATGGGGAATATGTTTGATTTTTTAAAAAATTTATTTTTGAGTTTCGTGTTGCTATGGCTTTTGTTTCTGTTTGGTGTCTGTGGTTGTTATGTATATGAAGCGTGTGTGTGTGTGTGTACACACACACACACACACACACACAATATATATATATATATATATATATATATATATTATAATATATATATATATATATATATATAATATATATATATATATATATATATATATATATAATATAATGTCTATGTTTCCTACACACATACGCGCGCACACACACACGCACACACACACACACACACACACATATATATATATATATATATGATATATATATATATATATGTATGTATGTATTTGTATGTATATACTTACACTATGCATAATACATACATGAAGTAATACGTGAATGTGTGTATACAAAAATCTAAACTTTAACAACAAAAAATTAATATATTTTAACCAATTTTCCATCGTCCGTTTAAAAAAAATATAAACGCGCGAACTAAAAACCCAAAATTTGTCTTACCCTAATTTCCCCTTAACCCAACCATAAACACACACACACACACACACACACCGTGCCTACAGGCAATAAATTCGGTAATCAGATAATTAGATAAATACCCTAATTAGATATTTTTTTCAGGCCAGTAGCACCACCTCTGTAAAGAGAGATAATTCGGATAATTGCACATTATATTTTCCGGAAATATTAAATGTATCCCCTGTCGGGAGCCAGTAGGGTTTCAGTGTGTTTGCTTTTCCCAAATCTATAGGTCTTGGCAGACATTATCTCGCGCGCTAAAGCTTGTGTTTGACGTCAAAGGAGATATAATTTATATCGCTGCTTCATGCGTCAGCCATTCTTAGGGTCAAGGTTGACTTAGCGAGTTGCCAGTGCGTCTATATCAGTTTATGATTCATTATTATTCATCATTTTAATGTCTGGTTTACGTTCCATCATCCAGCTCATACGTATACATAAAACATCACTTTAAATGTTCAGCTACTTGTTATAACACTGCCTTAATTATTTCCCAGCCCACCGTGAAAATAAAAAAAAAACGATTTCCCTTTATTTACAAGCCCTAGCGATGGCAACACCGCCGCTGTCATGTCTCCTCCACGAAGTTCCTAAGATTAGAATTAACTTCCTCATCGGCTGATTATTATGATATATTAGTCTTAAACAAATGCCTTCCGTTTCATTGATCATTCTTAATGATAATTTTCCCCCATTCAATTAGGATAGTCTCTCTCTCTCTCTCTCTCTCTCTCTCTCTCTCTCTCTCAGCGTAAACGGTAGTGGCCCAGGATTGCTAATGAGTGATTTTGAAACCCAGAGAGGAAGTAATTACAGGCAGGTAACACTTTGAATGATATATAGTTGAAAGGTAGGTTTAGTTTCGCGAGTTTTAAGAAAAATACGACTATTTTGAAAGGAAACTTTATATATATACATAGCTACTATATATATATATATATATATATATATATATATATATATATATATATATATATATATATATATATATATATATTGGCCTCTTGATAACCAACAACGATTTGTACCTGATCCTGATGGATTCTATTTAGAATGTTATCATTCTCTCTATTATTGATGCTAACGAAAACAGAGAGAGAGAGAGAGAGAGTAGAGAGAGATGAGAGAGAGAGAGAATATCCTAATTGAATGGGGAAAAAAACAATCCACTAAAAACACCCCCCACCCCCCACACACACAAAAAAATAGAATTCGCAAGTTTTAATGGCCGGGTAGAATCGCCCCATTCGCATTTATCTTCTCGAATTCCACCATGCCCTCCCTATGCCCCCCAACACCCCCACCCCTCCCCTTGTCGTAGGACACCATGATCCGTTTTTACCTTCAAGGCTTTAATACCCTTTTTGTGTCTTGAGTAACTAACTATACGAGCCACCTCCCCCCCCTCTCCTCACCTCTCACGATGGCCGCAGGTAGATAATAATCCTTCTCACCTGTTTTGAGCTTACCTGTCTTCTTAGAGACTTATCTAAACTCCTTTTCAAGCCTCTCGATCGTCGGTAAATGAAGCGGTGCGATTTGGCGTGCCCCTCGGGTCAAATGCCCGTGTTTTTGGGCGCTAAAGATGCCCCCAGGTCCCCCCCTAGTAAGTGGGTCCTCCTGAGTTTGCCGACTGAGAAGGTTATAGGCAGTTGGAGGATGCTTTCATTGATATATGACTCATTATTATTCTTATTTATTTATTTTTGGTCTATCACACTCATCCTATTCGTCTGGAAATCCATCACTTTTCACACTATGCCCGCTGTTTCCAGGAACCCAGTCTTCTGCGTGAGTCCTGGAGCTACTTCGGTTTCCAGGAACACACTCTTCTGCGTGAGTCCTGGAGCTACTTCGGTTTCCAAGGACACACTGATCTGCATGAGCCGTGGAACTACTTCGGTTTCCAGGAACACAGTCTTCTGTGTGAGTCCTGGGACTACTTCGGTTTCCAGGAACACACTATTCTGCGTGAGTCCTGGAGCTACTTCGGTTTCCAGGAACACACTCTTCTGCATGAGTCCTGGAACTACTTTGGTTTCCAGGAACACACTTTTCTGCGTGAGTCCTCCAATTCGACTAGGTAGTATTTATAGTGTGGGGTTCCGGGTTGCATCCTGCCTCCTTAGGAGTCCATCACTTTTCTTACTATGTGCGCCGTTTCTAGGATCACACTCTTCTGCATGAGTCCTGGAGCTACTTCAGCCTCTAGTTTTTCCAGATTCCTTTTGAGGGATCTTGGGATCGTGCCTAGTGTTCCCATGATTATGGGTACGATTTCCACTGGCATATCCCATATCTTTCTTATTTCTATTTTCAGGTCTTGATCCTTATCCATTATTTCCCTCTCTCTCTCTTCAACACCAGATCCCTCTCTTTCTCTTCAACTCTGGTGTCCCATGGTATTGCGACATCAATGAGTGATACTTTCTTCTTGATTTTGTCAATCAACGTCACGTCTGGTCTATTTGCTCATATCACCCCATCTGTTCTGATACCATAGTCCCAGAGGATCTTTGCCTGATCGTTTTCTGTCACTCCTTCAGGTTGGTGCTCGTACCACTTATTATTATTATTATTATTATTATTATTATTATTATTATTATTATTATTATTATTATTCCTAGGAATTTCCTATGAAGGACAGCCATCAGCTGATGTCCAAGAAATGTCAGTACGTTGGTGATAAACGAAAAGTAGTACAGAAATTGGTGAAAAACAGCAACAATGTTTTGAGACAGAACTACTTACTACCCCTGGGGCTTCAAGAAGAAGAAGAAGAAGAAGAAGAAGAAGAAGAAGAAGTATATCTTCGAGCTCTCTGTCACCGTCTGGAAGTAAACAGTGAATTTAGCAGAGGCGAGATGACGCCAAATCCCTGTCGAACATTTGCGGATTATACTGACCCCTCTCCTCTCCTCGTCAACAAACCCGACTGGATTAGGACCCTGGGGATTGGGCGCCCAAGTTCGAGGGGACCACCTCAGGTCGACATGACGACCTCGGCGAACCTTACTTAATACCTTTTAACGACCTCAACCTATAGTTAGAATACGTTCGTGCGTCCGTCATCAGGTGCGCATATCCAAGCTTGTTAGGATAGATACCTTCCATGCCGTAGTCGTTTGAATGAGTAAATATTGTCTGTAACTCAGTGGTATATACGTCCTTGCTGTTTGCGGGCGCGCAGGTACGTTTGTGCGTATTCATGACACTCTAGAGAGAGAGAGAGAGAGAGAGAGAGAGAGAGAGAGAGAGAGTATTTCCTCGCAAAAAGGACCTTAAGAGGATTAGGATTAAAATTCCGAGCGAACAATCGACAAGGGTGAAGAGAAGAGTGGCTGAAGCAGATAAGCTCCTTGGATGAATTATAAGGTGGACAAATCAGCTTCGTCTCCCCATAAACAGAAAACGGGATGTCTAAAGAAAACGGGAAGAGAGATGGCCGACGGCTCCCTATATAGTATACTATACAAGACACTGACCAGAAACAATGGGAGGGAAATAATTGCTGCTTGACGCATTCCTTTGAGACCAGCGGCGCCCCCTGATTTGCAGGAAGAAGTTATAGAGAGGAATCCTCCCATTGTTGCCTGAAAGGGGTCGCATCTCCTTTCGGGGGGAATCGCAGTGGGGCCGCTAGGTTCCTGAAGGGAAGAATGGTGTCCCCCAAGTGGGGAATGTGTCACCCGCTTTATTTTGAATTGGGGGATAGAAGTGGAATTTATTTCTCCAATAATAATAATAATAATAATAATGATAATAATAATAATAATAATAATAATAATAATAATAATAATAATAATAATAATAATAAATTTTACATTAATGCCATAACATTTCCTCAAAATACAGTTGTTCGACAGAATGTTATGAAACTTGTATGTTTTGGACTGACCAAGAAATAGCAAACGCCTTCTCAGACATACCCATTGATGAGCAGTTAGATGGCTAGCTGTAAGGCTAGCAACCTCATCCATAAGTCGTTGCTGTGTGTGTGTGTGTGTGTGCGTGCGTGTGTGTGCAGCATCTCAGATTAAGTATGGTCGAATCACTCTGTCATATTGGTCGTGCTGCATTGATCACATAACCTCAACAGCTGTTATAGATGAGGGGGGGACTGTTAGTACACCTCTCTCTCTCTCTCTCTCTCTCTCTCTCTCTCTCTCTCTCTCACACACACACTGATTTTTTGAGACAAAAATAATTGTATTTATTAATATATTTATGGATCATTCAAGCCAACGGCATATCTCTCTCTCTCTCTCTCTCTCTCTCTCTCTCTCTCTCTCTCTCTCTCTCTGTCAAAACTATGAAATATATGGTAAATGTGCATACTTAGATGGATATGGGGATGATTGCAGAGATCTGCATCCAAAAATATGTAAAAACCTAAAAGAAGAAAAGGATGCAAGTTCGACAAAAAATGCAAATATATGCACCCTGTAGCCATGAATCATAATCAAATAAATAACCAACCAAGTAATAAAACCAAATAAGAAAGAAACAAATAAAGAGAGAAATCGAGAATATCAGGTAAAAGAGAAAAGCAAACCACCAATGAGATATGCAGAGGTGTCAGCAAAAAATTTCAAAGCATCAGCTCCGAAATTCTACTCAAGAGATAATAACTGTATTTATTATGCAAGAGGATATTGCAGAAACGGAGAAAATTGCAGATTCAGACACAAAATGAATAATTATGATGAAGGAAGATCAAATATTATGGAAAAGTTGGATTTTTTAATGTCAGAATTTCTGGAAATGAAAAAAAGGAACAACATACCAGAACAGGAAAGAGACATGGGAAAAATCCTTATTACTACCAGTATTAAATGAAGGAGAAAACACGCAAGCCATCATAGTGATGAATGCGCAGGGTTTAGTTACGAGTAACTCAAAAAGAAAAATAGAGTACTTAGAAGAACTAACCCAAAATGAAAAGAAAATAGATATAATGAATATAAGTGAAAACCTGGTATTCCCAAGAGACTGGGAATGATGATCAAATAAAAGGGTTCCAAACTTATGATCAGATAGAAAAAATAGGAATCAAGGGGGAACCGCAATATATGGGAAAGACAAAAAAACAAGGAAAATATATGAGAAATATAGTAACTCAGAATGTGAACTAATAGCGGTAGAATTTGAATCTGAAAAATTGATGAACATAGTATATATAGACCTCCTAATACTAAAGAGTTTGGACTTAATAATTGAAAAATTGGATGATATATGTAGAAATCACAAGGACTGGACTATTCTCCTATCTGGTGACTTCAACTTTCCTTTCGTAGAATGGGAAAGAACGAATAGGAGATTGTGGTTGTACTTTATACATATAAAAAAGAGAGTAATAGTAGTGCAGAAGATAAGAGGCAATTTGAAAAGCTATTAGATATGCTACTAGAATACAACATTCAACAAATAAATCACCTGCCAACAAGAAAGGAAAATACTTTAGACCTAGTATTTGTGAACGAGATGAATTATGTTAAAGAAATAATAGTTTATAATGCGAGTATTTCAGACCATAATGTCATAGAATTAACAGTTCATTCCAAAGCAAGTGAAAATAGAGATAAGCAAGAATGAAAAAGTGGGAAGGATATGGAAAATACAACTTCTACAGTAAAAATATAAAACTGGTCAGAAATTAATGAAGAATTAAAACAAAGATTGGGATAACATTTTCGTAAGTGAATGACATAAGGGTAAATACGGAGATATTATATAAAATATTGGAGAAATAGTGGAAAAATATATACCGAAGAAGAAAAGTAAACATCATTCATGCATACCAAGAGACAGAAGGATCTTGTTCCAGAAAATCAGAAAGTGGAAAAAAGGTCTTGCAAAAGAAAAAAATGCATGGAAAGTTATAGAACTAAAAAGTAAGATAGAAAAATGCAGACAAAAGATTTTATACAATCAAAAGAAAATGAAAAAACGGGACTTGGAAGAAAAAAACCCTATTAAATATCAAGCAAAACCCCAAACTATTATACTCATATGCGAAGAAGATGAATAAAAGAAGAAATAGAAATAGGCCCTCTGAGAATTGAAGGGAGATTAAACGAATGAAAAAAAGGAAAATTTGCAACATACTGGCAGAACGATATAAGAGAGAATTCACCCTAGAATAGATAATGAAGATAATGATATAGAAGTAAGGGAAGAAAATGAGTGAATATTTAGCTGACATAGAAATTAATGAAGCTGATATTGTGCAGGCAATTAATGAAATTAAAAATGGAGCTGCTGCAGGGCCGGATGGAGTCCCTGCTATTTTGTTAAAGAAAGTAGTTCATTCTATCGCAAAGCCACTTGCAATATTATTAAGACAAAGTGTAGATACAGGCAAGATTTATGATGAGCACAAATTAGCATATATCACCCCTACTTTCAAAAGTGGATCAAGACTAGAGGCAAGTAATTATAGGCCTGTGAGTCTAACATCACATATTATGAAAGTGTATGAAGGGGGTAATGAAAGAAAAAATATTATGAAACATTTAATAAAAAATAATTTGTTTAATATAGGACAACACGGTTTTCGTACCCAGAAAAAGTACACAAACCCAACTGTTAGTCCACCGTGTGAGAAACATATTCAAAAATATGAAAAGCGGAAATGAAACAGATGTGGTTTATTTAGACTTTGCAAAAGCTTTTGACAAAGTAGACCATAATATATTAGCAAAGAAAATTAGAAAACACAATATCGTAGATAAAGTAGGAAGATGGTTAAAAGAATTTTTACACAACAGAAAAACAGATAGTTATTGCAAACGATGAGAAATCGGATGAAACCAAAGGTAATATCCGGTGTGCCACAAGGTACGGTGCTAGCTGCAATATTGTTTGTTATATGATTGAAGACCATAGACAGTAATGTTAAGGATTCGGTAGTGAGTAGTTTCGCTGATGACACAAGAATAAGTAGAGAAATTACTTGTGATGAAGATAGGAACGCTCTACAAAGAGACTTTAACAAAGTATATGATTGGGCAGAGGTAAATAGGATGGTATTTAACTCTGATAAAGTTTGAATCAATCATTATGGAGACAGAGAAGGAAAGCTATATGCATATAGGGGACCTAATAATGAGACAATCACAAATAAGGAAGCAGTTTAAAGACCTTGGTGTGATGATGAATAGGAACATGTTATGCAATGATCAAATAGCAATTCTGTTGGCAAAATGTAAAGCAAAAAATGGGAATGTTGTTACGGCACTTCAAACAAGAAAAGCTGAACACATGCTTATGCTTTATAAAACATTGTCGTAGTCCACTTGAATATTGCAATATGATATGGTACCCCACACGATCAAAAGGATATTGCACAAATAGATTGTGTACAAAGGTCCTTTACAGATAGAATAGAAGAAGTTAAGGACCTAGACTACTGGGGAAAGACTACAATCCTTAAAATTATATAGTCTAGAAAGGAGAAGAGAACGCTACATGATAATTCAGGCATGGAAAAACAGATAGAAGGAATAACAGAAAATATCATGGAACTAAAAATATCAGAAAGAGCAAGCAGAGGTAGATTAATAGTGCCCAAAACTATACCAGGAAAAATAAGGAAAAGCAAACACAGGATTAATCCACTACGCACCAGCATCGATAATGCAGCGTCTATTCAATGCGTTGCCAGCTCATATGAGGAATATATCAGGATGTGAGCGTAGATGTGTTTAAGAATAAGCTCGACAAATATCTAAACTGCATCCCAGACCATCCAAGATTGATTTGGAAGATGCAAAAATATACCGGAAGATGTACTAGCAAACTCTCTGGTAGACATTAGAGGCGCCTCACACTGAGGGACCTGGGGCAACCGAACGAACTGTAGGTCTGTAAGGTCTGTAAGGTCTCTTTATCGATGCTACTGTAAGAAATGCGAGGTGGTGAATCATTTTGTAGGACAGAGAGAGAATCATACATAAAATGATAATAATAATAATAATAATAATAATAATAATAATAATATAATAACATAGACACAAAGCACTACACCCAAGAGCAAATACGGACAGACTATACATAACACGAAAGGAAGGAGGGAGAGGAAAACTAAGTATAGAGGACTGCGTCAAACATCGAAGCAGAGCACTGGGGCAATATCTGAAAACTAGTGAAGACGAGAGGCTAAAGAGTGCATGGGAAGAAGGACTAATAAAAGTAGACGAAGACCCACGAAATATACAGAGACAGGAGAATGACAGACAGAACAGAGGACTGGACACAACAAACCAATGCACGGACAATACATGAGACAGACTAAAGAACTGGCCAGCGATGACACATGGCAATGGCTACAGAGGGGAGAGCTAAAGAAGGAAACTGAAGGAATGATAACAGCGGCACAAGATCAGGCCCTAAGAACCAGATATATTAAAAGAACGATAGACGAAATAACATCTCTCCCATATTAGGAAGTGCAATACGAAAAATGAAACCATAAACCACATAGCAAGCGAATGCCCGGCACTCGCACAGAACCAGTCACAAAAAGAGGCATGATTCAGTGGCAAAAGCCCTCCACTGGAGCCTGTGCAAGAAACATCAGCTACATTGCAGTAATAAGTGGTACGAGCACCAACCTGAGGAGGCAGGATGCAACCCGGAACGCCACACTATAAATACCACCCAGTCGAATTGGAGGACTGGTGATAGAGCAAAAAAAAAAAAAAAAAAAAAAAAAAATAATAATAATAATAATAATAAATAATTTATTGGCGAAGATTAGGTCAGCTGTTTTCCCCCATCGACCGCCCTGATTGGCTGCAAGGACCCGTGACCTGTGCTGACCTGGTTTGTCAGGGTTGGCACCCCCTGCCCACCCGGCCCGACATATTGGATGGCGGTGACGTCACTCGTGGGCGGTAATGATCAATTAGAGAAACAGATGGGTTGGGAAGCGCCGACCATTGAGCTTCTAGGGATATATGGACTGTCGTCTCTTGAAGTCTGGAATTTTATCGTAAACTTGTCGATGACTTGTTGCGTACATATACATAATTCCCCCCCCCCCCCTCTCTCTCTCCTCTCTCTCTCTCTCTCTCTCTTCCTCTTAACAGGGGATGAATCCATTTAGTCCGTGATTGAAAAGACTGGCTAATAATAATAATAATAATAATAATAATAATAATAATAATAATAATAATAATAATAATAATAATAATAATAAAATAATAATAATAGTAGCCATGATTCCCATGACAAAAGTACTACAGAAGATGGATGCATGGGTACCAACTCAAGAAAAGAGGCAACAGAATCAACCATCTGATGTTCATGGACGACATCAAGCTGTATGGTAAGAGCATCAAGGAAATAGATACCCTAATCCAGACTGTAAGGATGTATCTGGGGCATCAGGATGGAGTTTGGAATAGAAAAATGCGCCTTAGTCAACATACAAAAAGGCAAAGTAACGAGAAACTGAATGGATTAAAGCTACCAGATGGGAGCAACATCGACACATAGATGAGACAGGATACAAATACCTGGGAATAATGGAAGGAGGGATATAAAACATCAAGAGATGAAGGACACGATCAGGAAAGAATATATGCAGAGACTCAAGGCGATATTCAAGTCAAAACTCAACGCCAGAAATATGATAAAAGCCATAAACACATGGGCAGTGCCAGTAATCAAATACAGCGCAGGAATAGTGGAATGGACGAAGGCAGAACTCCGCACCATAGATCAGAAAACCAGGAAACATATGACAATACACAAAGCACTACACCCAAGAGCAAATACGGACAGACTATACATAACATGAAAGGAAGGAGGGAGAGGACTACTAAGTATAGACTATAGAGGACTGCGTCAACATCGAGAACAGAGCACTGGGGCAATATCTGAAAACCAGTGAAGACGAGTGGCTAAAGAGTGCATGGAAAGAAGGACTAATAAAAGTAGACGAAGACCAAAGAAATATACAGAGACAGGAGAATGACAGACAGAACAGAGGACTGGCACAATAAACCAATGCACGGACAACTACATGAGACAGACTAAAGAACTAGCCAGCGATGACACATGGCAATGGCTATAGAGGGGAGAGCTAAAGAAGGAAACTGAAGGAATGATAACAGCAGCACAAGATCAGGCCCTAAGAACTAGATATGTTCAAAGAACGTAGACGGAAATAACATCTCTCCCATATGTAGGAAGTGCAATACGAAAAATGAAACCATAAACCACATAGCAAGCGAATGCCCAGCACTTGCACAGAACCAGTACAAAAAGAGGCATAATTCAGTGGCAAAAGCAATCCACTGGAGCCTGTGCAAGAAACATCAGCTCACATGCAGTAATAAGTGGTATGAGCACCAACCTGAGGGAGTGATAGAAAACGATCAGGCAAAGATCCTCTGGGACTATGGTACCAGGAACCGGATAGGGTGTTATACGTGCAAAACAGACCAATTACGTGACGTTGATTGACAAAGTCAAGAAGAAAGTATCACTCATGATGTCGCAATACCATGGGACACCAGAGTTGAAGAGAAAGAAAGGGAAAAAATGGATAAGTATCAAGATCTGAAAATAGAAATAAGAAGGATATGGGATATGCCAGTGGAAATCGTACCCATAATCATAGGAGCACTAGTCACGATCCCAAGATCCCTGAAAAGGAATCTAGAAAAACTAGAGGCTGAAGTCGCTCCAGGACTCATGCAGAAGAGTGTGATCCTAGAAACGGCGCACATAGTAAGAAAAGTGATGGACACCTAAGGAGGCAGGATGCAACCCGGAACCCCACACTATAAATACCACCCAGTCGAATTGGAGGACTGTGCTAGAGGGAAAAAAAAAATAATAATAGTAATAATAATAATTGCCTGTTTCATTAAAATAAAAAAAATTAAATGGCAAAATACCAGTCGAGAGAGAGAGAGAGAGAGAGAGAGAGAGAGAGAGAGAGAGAGAGAGAGAGAGAAAGAGAGAACAAAATTAATAATAATTTCTCTCCTTATCCAAGAATTAATATTGCCTGTCATAGTAGAATTAAAGAAAAATTGAAATGGCAAAATACCAGTCCAGAGAGAGAGAGAGAGAGAGAGAGAGAGAGAGAAAGTTTGCGTCGTGGGGCGAACTCTCAAAGGAGCCGAATTCATCAGCGCGTTCACACGCCCGCAAATAATCGTGTGTCTGTAGTAATTAGCCTAAATATAATGGTGATAGGCCTAGATAGGCCTACGTGGACCCCCAAGTAGGGGTCTGCTAAGCTGAAGTAGGCACCGATGACCCTCAAGAAATCACTGGTGTTGGATTAAGGGACGAGCTCCCCGCTACAAGGCCTATTATGGAGGACATTTGATAGGCCTAAGTAACGCCTATAATTCTCGGGTTCTCACACTCCCACGTGGGAGAACAAGAGCCAGAAGAGGCTGATTTTGGGGAGAAAAAACAGAGGCCAAAAGAGCTGATGCGGGAAAAAAAGCGGGAAAAATGAAAACAATGAATGGTGTCCAGGAAGAATAGATGAGAGGTGTCGGAACTGTAAGAAATTTGCGGGAATAGTCATTAAAAAAAAATACCAAAGATCCTATAAACGGTATGACGACTTAAAAGGGTAGTGAAGTTACCATAATAACAGGACAATGATTAAAGCTTTAGTGCGTTTACTTTTCTAAGATCGCTTGGTGGGGCTTGTACAAATATCATACGTTGCCAATTTTCATGTTATGGTAATCATATTAGCTTCATGGGGTCTATTGAAATAGTTTTCATTTCTTGAAATGTGGTTCTCTGTTTGCATCAGATATTTTGAATATATCTTATTTCATATATTCTTCGTTATAACCTTAATTTCATTAATGAAAATGAAGATGTGGCATATTTTTTCCCCGGCCATGCCAGATCTGAGTTTAGAGGACCTATGATTTTTAAGAGGATTTAAAAGGTCATGGTCAATATCATTAAAGGATACTCGCACTCGATCACCCACTGTGAAAAGTAAGGACAGCCCAGCCCAAGTGACTCCTGTAAACGTCTTCACCCACCACCTGAGGCCAAGGAAATAGTCTATAATTTCCTGAAATACTTCATTTTATAAAAACATCATGAAGGTCCTGTAACTGATGTTTCGAAGGCTATCCAGAGAACATCTGAAGCAACACACGTGACAGAAATGACTATTCGTAGTCTTAAGACGCAAGAGAGGCGGGAAATATAGTAGAATCTCCAGTGTTTCAAAAAAGAAAAGCGAAAGTGAGTCCTGTGACTGACTTGGATGATTTTGATAAAAATGTTATGCAAAGAAGAAATGAGTGGTTGTCTTTTCTAAGGGCGTAATAGATTGATTGACTTATGAATTTATGTTTCAAGTCCAAACACCGGAGCCAACAGGCCATTCAGCGCATCTATAATTATAGAAAGAGAAAGAAGGAATAGCTAAATAGAATCATGAATGAAAAATGAAAAAAAAAAGTTAACAGGGAAGAAGCAAATCCTTTCCCTCGACTTCCAAGGTCTAAAGCGAATCCTCCTAAGAAGAATTATATTTGCGGGAAGCATTTAATGGGACTTACATACCCGTAGATATGACAACTCTGCCTTTTCTACCTGGCCCCACCAGAGCGATCTTAGAAAAGTAAACACACTATAGGGTAATATCTCTCTCGGCTTTGAAAGGGATATAAACTTAAGTGAAAGGTTTTTGTGTTGGTAGCTGTACCTGAAATCGAGAGGGAACAAAAGTGGGCCCGTCTATAAATCAAAATGTGTTCGGTACATTTGAATACATCTACGCCAAAAACAAACAGTTTTTACAAGCCACCTATAAAAAGAAAAAAAAAAGTCAAACCAAAATGTCGTGGCCGGTGACAAGAGGTTTCTCCCGGAGACTATATCGTTCGCGGTTAAGGACATTTTGGTCATTTTATCCATTGGGAAACCGATCTGCTTCAACCTAAAACCTCAGCGGTAAACGATGATTAAGCACACAGTATAGCGTTCGCTCACCTCCATCTTGAATTCAAGATGGCGGTGGTTCGCTCCCTATTTATCTCAAATTTTGTTTTTATTTCTTCTAAATGCGACCTCGAGTAACCTTGGCGTGTGTGTGTTTGTGTGCGCGCTTATTTGACCAAAAAGGAATTATTACTGTACACATACACATACAAAAAACTGCTAAAATGGAATATGGATGACAGATATCAGGTAAAGTCATAAACAAGGGATTAATTTCGAGGCTGAGATTTAAAGGGATAAATAGGCCTGGAAGAGCTGTAGTATTCTTTTCCTGGCTCCACCCTGGCGATCTTAGAATCTTGAAGAGACTTTTTCTATAATTTAACATCTAAAACAATAGTCTATCAAAGAAACACAAAGGCAAGGTATGGTTGACCCTTTGCAGCGTACAGATGTAGAGATTTGATAAGAGATAACATTTTATGATCTTTTAATTGCGCTACAGATCCCAGAATAAGACTGCCTTCAAACTACCTATATGCCAAATTGATCTTATTGAAAGATTTTATCAGGCACTGGAGTCACTGCATTCAAGGGTTGAAATTCCAACTTATAAAGCCATACAATTCGTTTGATCTTTCATTTTCGTCTGTGTATAACGGCGTTTTGTCTATGTACACTCTTTCACTCGACTCACCCTGTAAATTTATAATAACAAACAAATGTAACAAACGAAAGTGTGGGTGGAAGGAGTGGTCTCGCACCATCCAGTATACAGAACTTAATCCGAAGAGATTTTTCCCTTTGTCTACAAGGGAAAACGTCATAAACTTTGAGATTCAAATACGAAGCAGCATTCTGATGACACCTCCTGTCATCCGCAACGACATTTTGGTTCGACTATAGCAGAAGAGAGATCAAAAGTGGGCGGGTCTATAAATCAAAATGTGTTCGGTACATTTGAATACATCTACGCCAAAAACAAATTCAGTTTTACAAGCCACCAAGATCAATTAAATGATCGTTCCTAGACGAATTCAACCACTTCCTCGACGTGTTATCAGAAAACGGTTTACACAGATTTGAGGTGACTTCAGCAGCCTATATTTAGATGATAATGGTGGCAATTATATGTCAAAGAATTTTTGAGTTACCATAATTCCACGCCCTGTCAATAACCACGGGACGCCTACTTTCACGAAAAGAAAAAGAAGGAAAAGTCCTAATGAAAACTGCATTTGTTTATGAGATTTCGCCCAGACGTAGCTATTCACACAAGTCAAAATTGTTTCATTTCTGTTCAGTAAAGTTTTTGAGAGATTCCGTGACAGTTCTGCAGAATTCAGACCTTCCCTCAGTTCAAGGACATCATATTCCCATAGACAGCGTATAGTAGTCCAATCACTTATTTGCCCAATTCCTCATACAGCCCTAGCTTTTATATATATATATATATATATATATATATATATATATATATATATATATATATATATATTCACGAGCAGACAGAGAGATATTTAGCAGTTAACCTCGCGTGATTATAACCATACAAGCCTTTGTTATTGTGGGAACTGCCTGTTCAGTTTTCCAGTTCAGTCGATGGTTTGGGCCATTGCCTTTGCAACGGCACCCCTCAAACCGTGTTTTTTCAATTTTGGGTGTCTGTTTTTTCCCTTAATTCTCTTCCCTCTCTTTCTCTTCTTCTACATTTGCAATACACTGAAACGTAAAATACAAAGACAATTATTATTATTGTTGTTGTTGTTGGTGTATGTGAATAAATTGTATGAGATAATACTCAAGACTGAAAATGTGGAAATAAAGGCAATAGGTTACTCGTTTCCACACGATCGTGGTTGTTCCAGGGGACGAACCACACACACACACACACACACACACACACACACACACACACACACACACACGCACGCACACACACACACACACACAAATAATAATAATAATAATAATGAAAATAGTGTGATTATGTGGATGCTCACAAAAATGTCTGTAGGGCCCATGGGCACTTCGGTGCCCACTGGCGGGACTGGCCAGGTGTACCAAATTACATTCAAGATCATGGAAAACCTCCTTACTGACTTAGTATACACTGATGAGTGGAAAAATAAACGTTACAATAATTTGTCTTCTGTTTTCACTGATGCCTTTTCAAATATTTCATGTATTCGTTGTGTATTTATCATGTATGTGTCATGTATTTCTATAGGGATCGTAGTTATCTTAACATATGAGACATATATGCGTACAATCCCAGGCCCATATATATATATATATATATATATATATATATATATATATATAGATAGATAGATAGATAGATAGATAGATATACAACACTTGCAAATTATAAATTATTCCCGAGGTAAGTTGCATTGGATGATCTGTGAGATTTAAATTAGTCTATGCGATGATGTATGTTATGAAAGAAAACATATAAGAAACAACCTAAAGAAAACGTAAGTTTAGCGTAGACTAATCTAAAGCGTTTGTCAATACGTTTGAAACGACTCGTATTAAATGTGCTGCTGTTATTATTTTATCGTCTTTCAAAAGTGGCCCCCCCTCTCCCCCCCCGCCCACGACCGGAATTATCATGAATTTA
>NC_087224.1:2001088-2031088 GCF_015104395.2 Macrobrachium nipponense | reverse complement strand
TATGCATTTGATGTCTATAGGCCCGCCCTTTACGACGCTCCTCCTGATTGGCTGTTGATAAGCCAATCACAGGGCTGGGAATTCTTCAGTCTCTCTCGAGAGTTCACATGGGCAGGATGTAAGTATGTTCCACCTCTCAGAAGCGTAGTGAGGGATTGGCCTAGACATCAAATGCACGGTTGATTTGAATCGACTATTGGAGCTGCACTGACGGTTAGCAATCTTAAGTATAAGCCCATTGATGGCAATGTTATTAGAACACAATGTCATTCCATTTCCATCCAAACCGAACGCTGGAAACTATTACGATGAAGGAATTGTCATTAATGAAAGACTCTGGGACAGATCTAAATATAAATAAAAAAAAAACTAGAGAGGAGGATAAAACGAGACACACGCACAGCGTAAAAGATTAACGAAACAGGAGGTGCCACTCGGAACATCAAGGTAAAACAAAAACACAGCGATAAACGGACCAATCCCCGAAGGAAATGTGTTGCAGGCTGACGACCCCAAAAGCATAAATCTTTCTCTTGACAACGGGGTAACGGGCTTCGCCCTGCCGTTAGTGCTTGTAACTGGAGCAGGAATATCAGGGTGGATACAATGGCATCAAGCAATGGCAGCTCCGTGCAAAAGGTTTATATATATATAATAATTTTGTTGCCTAAATTCTACTTGAAATTATCCGTTCGGAGTTTTAGTGCTGGGCGTTAGAATTCACACACCACACACACACCACACACACACACACACACACACACACACACATATCGATTAGTGTTTGTGTGTGTATGTTTCTATTCGTATGTGTTTATGAAGGGAATGTTGACAGGGGTATGTGGCATGACAGAACATCATTTAATTTCTCAATAATTTTCTCGTTATATGATTGAATTGTTAACAGAGGAATGTCTTCTACGAACGAAATTGATTCTCTGAGATATTCAATATGAGAGAGAGAGAGAGAGAGAGAGAGAGATGTTGCGAAGCAGTTGTAGATGTTTACATTCACAAGATTGATTTAATTATTCATAGCACTTAACTATGATGAGTCCAATTAAGCTAATAATAATAATAATAATAATAATAATAATAATAATAATAATAATTAATATATTTTCCCTAGCATTTACGAGATGATTTCATAATATCCTGGTAACCTTTGCACCCTCTCCAACCATATTCCATTTCATGATAATTTATTCCCCCCGGTTTTTTTAGTTAAAGAAGAATAATGAATAATAATGAAGAATAACGAACTCGTTCATTGTTTGAATAATTCACACTTTGGCTTTTTTCTCCCACTTTTCGTTTTCCCCTTCCGTCTTCTTCTCTTCTCGCTTTTATTTTTCTTTTATTTTTCTCTATTACTTACGACTCGAGCGACTTATCCGTTTCGTATCTTTCATCCAAAATGCATTTTCGTGCGTTTGAGAGAGAGAGAGAGAGAGAGAGAGAGAGAGAGAGAGAGAGAGAGAGAGAGAGAGAGAGAGCACCTAAAAGCAACTTGGCAATTGAGGACGTGGTCAGAAGCAGCCAGCCAACTCGAAGGACCTTTTTTTAATTTTTTTCGCCATCCTAATATTCCTGCCTTTTGGAATCAAAGGACTCAGTCGACTGCCCCTTCGGAAGAATGAAGAGATGCCCCCCTCCCCCCCGCCCCCCAAGAAGCTATTCTTGCTCAGCCCTTTGGTGGACAATCCTCATTGCTATAAAGAAGAAGAAGAAGAACTGTAGTAGGACTCCTCTTTCTCTGTGTCCGATCGAGATCCTTTGGATCCTTTGTGTCACTGATGTGAATACGGATCTTTTGGGGGAATGGGTCCCTTTTTTGCTGAGTCTGAGAGAGAGAGAGAGAGAGAGAGAGAGAGAAAAAAATATGTTTTTATGTATATATGTAAGCGAATACCATAGGAAAATGATAGTCAGAAATCCAAGCGCTTTCGTCTTTACCAAGACTTTGTCAAGGAACGAATGAATTACAATTGGAGAGTAAGTTATCAGGTAAACAACAGATCAAAAATACCAGATGGTTAATTGTCAAAAGGGTAAAAGTTAAAGAGATAATCCAGGATTATCGGATATCACACGGTCACAAACCAAATCTAATGCTGTGGTAATAATGAATAAAAGTGACTCTGTAAGTAAAATAATGGCATTGGTAAATGATACTGATACTTAATAAACTAATTAAATCCATTCTGAAGGGCTTGGACCATTTAATTAAACAGTTTACACCGCAATGCGCCTCCCCATCTTATATGTATGGTTTAGTCATGACACAAAAAATCAATAACCCCATCAGACCAATCATTAGTTTAGTAGGCTCAGTTACATATAATTGATCTAAATGGCTTTTAAAAATTCTTACACCTTTGGTAGGAAACATTTCTAACACGATTGTTAAAAACAGTGTTGATTTTATAAACAAATTGAATAATTTAAATTTGAATTTTGATTTTAATATGGTTAGTTATGATGTCTCTTTATTTACAAAAGCGCCTGTAGATGATTTACTTGAATATTTGGAGGATGAATTAGAACGTCATGATATTCCCTTAACTGTAGCAAACCTCATTAGTCTCATAAGGTTATGTATCAAAGATAGTAAATTTTGTTTTAATGGGGAATTTTTTGCACAAAAGTTTGGCATGGCTATGGGTAATCCCTTATTTCCTGTCCTTAGCAATATTTACATGGAATTTTTTGAGACAAAACTCTTACCAAGAATTTTGCCCCAAAAAGTTATATGGTTTAGGTATGTGGATGAATTTTTCTGTATTTGGCAGTTCACGAAAATCTCCAGGAATTCCTTAATAATCTCAATAATTTAGTCCTTTCTATAAAATTTAATGTAGAGGAAGAAAGAAATTGTAATTTGAATTTTCTTGATGTAACTGTCCATAGAAATGATAGAAATTTCACCTTTTCAGTCTTTCGGAAATCAACTAACATTGCCTCTTTTGTTCATTACCACTCCAATCACCATAAAAGTGTGGAATTCTCTGTTGTTTCTGGGATGTTCCAAGGGCTTTACGTGTCTGTAGCCCGCAGTTTAGTGACATTGAGATTGTTGAAACTATTTTATGATATTGCATTGCACTTAAATACCCAAGGACTGTGGCATGGAAAAGAGCTAGAAAAACATTTTATTTAACTAATGACAAACTTGAATTTAGTAAGCATAACATTTTAGAATTACCCTACGATGAAAGATTTTTAGATATTCCTAAAATTTAAAAGCTTTTTAACATAAATGTTGTTTTTTACCTGATAACTTTCTCTCCAATTGTATTTCATTCGTTCCTTGACAATGTCTTGGTAAAGACGAAAGCGCTTGGATTTCTGACTATCATTTTCCTGTGGTATTCACTTATTTAATGAAGTCACGTGCATCTACTGTGATTCTTTAAGCATGCATATATATGTGTATATATGTAATCTATTGGTCATTTTTACCAAATACATATGCAAATGTTAGGAGAGCATTGTGACTATTACATTCACACATATATATGCATATAAATAAATAAATAAATAGATACTAGATAAATAGATAGATAGATAAACAAACAAATAAATAAAAGATGAAATCGCACCACACAAAGTCTAAATAGAATTCTCATCTTTGTACGCAGCAATATCTATATCGCACTGAATTTATGCTCGCACCCAAAAACCTCACGTGATCTTGTACTGACCCTGATATTTTGATGGGGCATAAATTCTTCCAACGTCTTGTGCGTTTTAAGAACTTGGCCATTCTGCTGTCTCGGTGGCCCGAGAATTTCCGGTATTGCGTCTAAAAAGACCCCTTTCGGTGGGGGGGGGAGGGGAGGGATAAAAGAGACCCAAGTATTGTGGTAAGGATGCTTCGCAGAATTCAGGCTTAAAGACGAGGTGGTACAGAACAGCGGTTGGTCCATCTGCATCGTTTCTTAAAGATGTCATGTTCTCGCTGATGGGATATTATTACTAAAAATGGGTTATCCCAGTAAAGGACGAGATATCGAAAGGCCTTCTCTCTCCTCTCGGGGGAGTCTTTCTTTATATATACATATTCGTCGCGTTCCATATTTTCGCGATTCATTAGACACACATTGGCTAACTCTAACCTTGATTAAAATCAAAACTACTGAGGCTAGAGGGCTGCAATTTGGTACGTCTGATGATTGGAGGGTGGAAGATCGACGTAGCCATTTGCAGCCCTCTAGCCTCAGTCGTTCTCGAGATCTGAGGCCGGATAGAAAAAAAAAGTCCAAAGAAAAAACTTCCTAGAAACAGGGACCAACGAAACGAAGTCCCTTCGCCAAGCCAGACCAAAGGTGCCACATTTAGTTGGCACTGATGCCACTCCAGCTACCCTATTTAGGAGTCTCCGTGGGGCTCTCGAGGAGGACTCCGCGGCTTCTCTAAATCGAGCATCCCAGACGCCACAGGGAGTCAATATCCCCTGCGAAGTACCACAGAGGCTTCATCAGAGTATATCCGGTCGTCCAATATCTTGGTCCTCTGCGGTAGACTTGTTATGGGGGTAAAAAGTCCCTCGCCTCTAAGATATCTGGATTGTGTGGTCAATGCGAGGCTGTCTTCAGGCAGAGGTTATAAAAATGGTGATTTTATCACCTCGATGCATTTCAGAGAGAGAGACCTTACCTTACCTTACAGACCTTACATCTTGTTCGGGTTGCCCCAGGTCCCTCAGTGTGAGGCACCTCTAATGTCTACCAGAGAGTTGCTAGTACATCTTCCGGTATATTTTGCATCTTCCAATCTTGGATGGTCTGGGATGCAGTTTAGATATTTGTCGAGCTTATTCTTAAACACATCTACGCTCACTCCTGATATATTCCTCAGATGAGCTGGCAACGCATTGAATAGACGCTGCATTATCGATGCTGGTGCGTAGTGGATTAATGTCCTGTGTGCTTTCCTTATTTTTCCTGGTATAGTTTTGGGCACTATTAATCTACCTCTGCTTGCTCTTTCTGATATTTTTAGTTCCATGATATTTTCTGCTATTCCTTCTATCTGTTTCCATGCCTGAATTATCATGTAGCGTTCTCTTCTCCTTTCTAGACTATATAATTTTAAGAATTGTAGTCTTTCCCAGTAGTCTAGGTCCTTAACTTCTTCTATTCTAGCTGTAAAGGACCTTTGTACACTCTCTATTTGTGCAATATCCTTTTGATATTGTGGGTACCATATCATATTGCAATATTCAAGTGGACTACGAAACATATGTTTTATAAAGCATATCATGTGTTCAGCTTTTTCTTGTTTTGAAGTGCGCCGTAACAACATTCCCATTTTTTGCTTTACATTTTTGCCAACAGAGTTGCTATTTGATCATTGCATAACATGTTCCTATTCATCATCACACCAAGGTCTTTAACCGCTTCCTTATTTGTGATGGTCTCATTATTAGGTCCCTTATATGCATATAAGCTTTGCTTCTCTGTCTCCATATGTTATTGATTCAATAAATTATGGAGAGAGAGAGAGAGAGAGATGAGTGAGAGATAGGAGGAGATGAGTGGAGAGAGAGAGATGAGAGAGAGAGAGAGAGAGAGAGGTGAGTGAAACGGGAGACGTGGAACAAGTACTTTCGTAGTTTATTCTACATTTCTCAAGTTCCTTCTCTCCACAGTGTATGTATGTAGATAGACAATTGAAAGCTTTATACGTTCACATCAGTATTAAAAGATCAATATATGAAACCTGACATATTATTGAACTTGAAGGAATTTAATAAAAAAACAAAAACCATCATATGTTTGGAGATAAAGCCAGCCTCCAATCATAGATATCTCATACCTCTCGTGGATACATTGCCTGGGGAGAGATCTCACCCGACCGTCCGCCGCCACCGCCGCCATGTTTCCACTCTTTCCACGGAACGCTGAATATTATGGTAAACGTAGCCGAACAGACGAGAGATTCAGCATGGAGACGTTTAATTCTGTCCTTCGTTATGTATAACGGGTGTGAGAAATCCGGGAAACTCTCCCAGCAGTGATTTGTCAAACACTGACGTCATCGAGAGGCGATTTCAGCTTCTTCGAGGTTCTGGGGAAAATGAAATGGTGGACTCGTTTCTTTTGGCTTTTTATTATATCAAAATAATAAATTTCATTATAGACGTGACTTTAGACGATCATTTTACGTTTGAAAGATCTTTTCACCAAGGCGGCTTCGTCAGATTTAGTTTTAATACAATTATTAATTGACGTTATATGTGACCAAGGTTTTAGACGAACAATATTTTTCATTTAAGGGATCTGTTACAGACATAGCAAGTGTTAAAATTATCAATAATTAATGATTACATTTATTTTTTTATTGTTTATTTATTTATGTATTTACTTATTTATATGCATACAAACAGACAATTTTGAACATGATGTTTCATCGAATACCTTTTGTTGCATATTCAAATATAATATGGATATATTTATATATATATATATATATATATCATATTATATATATATATATATATATATAAAGAGAGAGAGAGAGAGAGAGAGAGAGAGAGAGACTGGCTGAAAACAAATATTCTCTTTACCTTAAATATAGGGAAAAATGAGAGAGAGAGAGAGAGAGAGAGAGAGAGAGAGAGAGAGAGAGAGAGAGAGAGATTGGTTGAAAAAAATTTATTCACATTACCTCAAACAGAGAGAGAGAGAGAGAGAGAGAAGGTGGCCTTAGTGTTTAAATAACGACGCTTTTATGTACCGATAAAGTCGCATTAATTAAAGTCATATGGCATGAAATGACACTAATTTCAGATGAAAGTTATTCCAGTGAGTGGTTTGAAAGTTTCATTTTTCGGGAATTCGTGAAATTAGTTGGCGACTGTTGGCGATTATTCCTTCGTCGAGAGAGAGAGAGAGAGAGAGAGAGAGAGAGAGAGAGAGAGAGAGAGAGAGAGAGAGAGGGGTCAATAGGTTACCCTATAGAAAACAGAAGGACAAAACAAATAGAGCCAAGAGAAAAAGGCAGGGAAATAGACATGGGAGAGACAACTCCACTACAGGATACGAAAACTCTCTCTCTCTCTCTCTCTTCTCTCTTCTATCTCTCTCTCTCTCTCTCTCTCTCTCTCTCTCTCTAGAATTCGATTTACAAAGGCCAAAAAGATTTCTTCGACTTGTCACCCGAATCTTTCTACCTCTGACTACAATGTCAATTCTCTCTCTCTCTCTCTCTCTCTCTCTCTCTCTCTCTCTCTCTCTCTCTCTCTCTCTCTCAGTTCCCAATGATTTCCTGTATCATATAATTGTCTCTCTCTCTCTCTCTCTCTCTCTCTCTCTCTCTCAGTTCTAAATGATTTCCTGTATCATATAATTCTCTCTCTTTCTCTCTCTCTCTCTCTCTCTCATGCATACCAAGAAGACAGTAGGTATCTTGTTCCAGAAAATCAGAAAGTGGAAAAAAGGTCTTGCAAAAGAAAAAAAAAAAATGCATGGAAAGTTATAGAACTAAAAAAGTAAGATAGAAAATGCAGAACAAAGATTATACAATCAAAAGAAAATGAAAAAAACCCTAATAAATATCAAGCAAAACCCCAAACTATTATACTCATACGCGAAAAAGATGAATAAAAGAAGAATAGAAAATTGGCCCTCTAAGAATTGAAGGGTGAGATTCAACGAAATGAAAAAAAGGAAATTTGCAACATATTGGCAGAACGATATAAGAGAGAATTCACCCCTAGAATACATAATGAAGATAATGATATAGAATTAAGGGACGAAAATAGTGAATATTTAGTTGACATAGATATTAATGAAGCTGATATTGTGCAGGCTATTAATGAAATTAAAAATGGAGCTGCAGCAGGCCTGATGGAATTCCTGCTATTTTGTTAAGAAAGTAGTTCATTCTATCGCAAAGCCACTTGCAATATTATTAAGACAAAGTGTAGATACAGGCAAGATTTATGATGCAGCACAAATTAGCATATATTACCCCAAATACTTTCAAAAGTGGATCAAGACTCGAGGCAGTAATTATAGGCCTGTGAGTCTAACATCACATATTATGAAAGTGTATGAAAGGGTAATGAAGAAAAAAATATTATGCAAACTTTAATAAAAAATAATTTGGTTTAATATAGGGACACATGGTTTCGTACCCGGAAAAAAGTACACCCAAACCCAAATTGGTTAGTCCACCGTGAGAACATATTCAAAAATATGAAAAGCGGAAATGAAACAGATGTGGTTTATCTAGACTTTGCAAAGTAGACCATAATATATTAGCGAAGAAAATTAGAAAACACAAAATCGTGGATAAAGTAGGAAGATGGTTGAAAGAATTTTTACACAACAGAAAACAGATAGTTATTGCAAACGATGAAAAATCGGATGAAGCTAAGGTAATATCCGGTGTGCCACAAAGTACGGTGTTAGCTGCAATACTGTTTGTTATATGATTGAAGACATAGACAGTAATGTTAAGGATTCGGTAGTGAGTAGTTTCGCTGATGACACAAGAATAAGTAGAGAAATTGACTTGTGATGAAGATAGGGAAACGCTTACAAAGAGACCTTAACAAAGTATATGATTGGGCAGAGGTAAATAGGATGGTATTTAACTCTGATAAATTTGAATCAATAAATTATGGAGACAGAGAAGGAAAGCTATATGCATATAGGGGACCTAATAATGAGACAATCATCAAAAATTAAAGGAAGCAGTTAAAGACCTTGGGTGTGATGATGAATAGGAACATGTTATGCAATGATCAAATAGCATTATTTTGGCAAAATGTAAAGCAAAAAATGGGTGAATGTTGTTACGGCCACTTCAAAACAGAAAAAAGAAGGTTGAAACACAGATTATGCTTTATTATACATATGTTCGTAGTCCCACTTGAATATTGCAATATGATATGGTACCCCACACTATCAAAAGGATATTGCACAAATAGAGAGTGTACCAAGGTCCTTTACAGCTAGAATAGAAGAAGTAAGGACCTTGACTACTGGGAAAGACTACAATCCTTAAAATTATTTAGTCTAGAAAGGAGAAGAGAACGCTACATGATAATTCAGGCATGGAAACAGATAGAAGGAATAGCAGAAAACATCATGGAACTAAAAATATCAGAAAGAGCAAGCAGAGGTAGATTAATAGTGCCCAAAACTATACCAGGAAAAATAAGGAAAGCACACAGGACATTAATCTTCTATGCACCAGCATCGATAATGCAGCGTCTATTCAATGCGTTGCCAGCTCATCTGAGGAATATATCAGGAGTGAGCGTAGATGTGTTTAAGAATAAGCTCGACAAATATCTAAACTGCATCCCAGACTATCCAAGATTGGAAGATGCAAAATATACCGGAAGATGTACTAGCAACTCTCTGGTAGACATTAGAGGTGCCTCACACTGAGGGACCTGGGGCAACCCGAACGAACTGTAAGGTCTGTAAGGTAAGGTCAGTTCTAAATGATTTCCTGTATCATATAATTCTCTCTCTCTCTCCTCTCTCTCTCTCTCTCAGTTTCTAAATGACTTCCTGTATCATATAATTTCTCTCTCTCTCTCTCTCAAGATAAAAGTATGGATGCAAGAGATACTCATTGATACTACATATGAGGCAATAAAGCAGCATACCTACGAAGAAATAAATTACGATATGACAACAGAAAAGCAAATCCCGAAGAGGCTCTACCCAGATCTATACAATGACGGGAAGAGGAAAAAATAGACAAGAAAAGAAAGACAAAATCTGCAACCTTTTGAAAAGATGGGAATTGCAGATTTGGAGAAAGATGTTACTACAAACATCCTAAGATATGTCAAAACTATGAAATATATGGTAAATGTGCATACTTAGATGGATATGGGGATGATTGCAGAGATCTGCATCCAAAAATATGTAAAAACCTAAAAGAAGGAAAAAGGATGTAAGTTCGACAAAAAATGCAAATATTATGCACCCTGTAGCCATGAATCATAATCAAATAAATAACCAACCAAGTAATAAAATCCAAAACCTAAGAAAGAAAAGAAAACAAATAAGAGAGAAATCAAGAATATCAGGTAAAAGAGAAAAGCAAACCAACCAATGAGATATGCAGAGGTGGTCAGCAAAAAATTTCAAAGCATCAGCTCCGAAATTCTACTCAAGAGATAATAACTGTATTATTATGCAAGAGGATATTGCAGAAACAGGGAGGAAAATTGCAGATTCAGACACAAAATGAATAATTATGATGAAGGAAGATCAAATATTATGGAAAAAGTTGGATTTTTTTAATGTCAGAATTTCTGGAAATGAAAAAAAGAACAACATACCAGAACAGGAAAGAGACATGGGAAAATCCTTATTACTATCAGTATTAAATGAAGGAGAAAAAACAACACGCAAACCATCATAGTGATGAATGGCGCAGGGTTTAGTTACGAGTAACTCAAAAAGAAAAAATAGAGTACTTAGAAGAAACTAACCCAAAATGAAAAGAAAATAGATATAATGATATAAGTGAAACCTGGTATTCCCAAGAGACTGGGAATGATGATCAAATAAAATAAAAGTTTTCCAAAACTTATAGATCAGATAGAAAAAATAGGAATCAAGGGGGGAAACCGCCAATATATTGGAAAGACAAAAACAAGGAAAAATATATGAGAAATATAGTAACTCAGAATGTGAACTAATAGCGGTAGAATTTGAATCTGAAAAATTGATGAACATAGTAATATAATAGACCGTCCTAATACTAAAGAGTTTGACTTAATAATTGAAAAAATTGGATGATATATGTAGAAATCACAAGGACTTGGACTATTCTCCTATCTGGTGACTTCACTTTCCTTTCGTAGAATGGAAAGAACGAATAGGAGATTGTGGTTGTACTTATACATATAAAAAGAGAGTAATAGTAGTGCAGAAAGATAAGAGGCAATTTGAAAAGCTATTTAGATATGCTACTAGAATACAACATTCAACAAATAAATCACCTGCCAACAAGAAAGGAAAAAATACTTTAGACCTAGTATTTTGTGAACGAGATGAATTATGTTAAAGAAATAATAGTTTATAATGCGAGTATTTCAGACCATAATTTGTCATAGAATTAACAGTTCATTCCAAAGCAAGTGAAAATAGTGATAAGCAAGAAATGAAAAAGTGGGGAAGGATATGGAAAATACAACTTCTACAGTATAAAAAAAAATAAAATGGTCAGAAATTAATGAAGAATTAAACAAAGATTGGGATAACATTTTCGTAAGTGATGACATATGGTAAATACGGAGATATTTATAAAATATTGGAGATAAATAGTGGAAAATATATACCGAAGAAGAAAGTAAACATCATTCATGCATACCAAGAGACAGAAGAATCTTGTTCCAGAAAAATCAGAAAGTGGAAAAAAGGTCTTGCAAAGAAAAAAAGAAAAAAAATGCATGGAAAGTTTATAGAACTAAAAGTAAGATAGAAAATGCAGAACAAAAAGATTATACAATCAAAAGAAAATGAAAAACGGGACTTGGAAGAAAAAACCCTATTAAATATCAAGCAAAACAAACTCCATATTACTCATATGCGAAGAAGATGAATAAAAGAAGAATAGAAATAGGCCCACCTCTGAGAATTGAAGGGAGATTAACGAATGAAAAAAAGGAAATTTGCAACATACTGGCAGAACGATATAAGAGAGAATTCACCCCTAGAATAGATAATGAAGATAATGATATAGAAGTAAGGGATGAAAATAGTGAATATTTAGCTGACATAGATATTAATGAAGCTGATATTGTGCAGGCTACTATTAATTGAAATTAAAAATGGAGCTGCTGCAGGGCCTGATGGAATTCCTGCTATTTTGTTAAAGAAAGTAGTTCATTCTATCGCAAAGCCCCCCCCCCCACTTGCAATATTATTAAAGAAAACGTGTAGATACAGGCAAGCATATGATGTAGCACAAATTAGCGTATATTACCCCTACTTTCAAAAGTGGATCAAGACTAGAGGCAAGTAATTATAGGCCTGTGAGTCTAACATCACATATAATGAAAGTGTATGAAAGGGTAATTGAAAGAAAAATATTATGAAACATTTAATAAAAAATATTTGTTTAATAAAGGACAACATGGTTTTCGTACCCGGAAAAAGTACACAAACCCAACTGTTAGTCCACCGTGAAAACATATTCAAAAATATGAAAAGCGGAAATGAAACAGATGTGGTTTATTTAGACTTGCAAAAGCTTTTGATAAAGTAGACCATAAATATTAGCGAAGAAAATTAGAAAACACAATATCGTGGATAAAGTAGGAAGATGGTTAAAAGAATTTTACACAACAGAAAACAGATAGTTATTGCAAACGACGAGAAATCGGATGAAGCCAAGGTAATATCCGGTGTGCCGCAAGGTACGGTGTTAGCTGCAATACTGTTGTTATTATGATTGAAGACTTAGACAATAATGTTAAGGATTCGTAGTGAGTAGTTTCGCAGATGACACAAGAATAAGTGAGAAAATTACTTTTGTGATGAAGATAGGAACGCTCTACAAAGAGACCTTAACAAAATATATGATTGGGCAGAGGTAAATAGGATGGTATTTAACTCTGATAAATTTGAATCAATAAATTATGGAGACAGAGAAAGAAAGCTATATGCATATAAGGGACCTAATAATGAGACCATCACCAAATAAGGAAGCAGTTAAAGACCTTGGTGTGATGATGAATAGGAACATGTTATGCAATGATCAAATAGCAACTCTGTTGGCAAAATGTAAAGCAAAAATGGGAATGTTGTTACGGCACTTCAAAACAAGAAAAGCTGAACACATGATTATGCTTTATAAAACATATGTTCGTAGTCCACTTGAATATTGCAATATGATATGGTACCCACACTATCAAAAGGATATTGCACAAATAGAGAGTGTACAAAGGTCCTTTACAGCTAGAATAGAAGAAGTTAAGGACCTAGACTACTGGGAAAGACTACAATTCTTAAAATTATATTAGTCTGGAAAGGAGAAGAGAACGCTACATGATAATTCAGGCATGGAAACAGATAGAAGGAATAGCAGAAAATATCATGGAACTAAAAATATCAGAAAGAGCAAGCAGAGGGTAGATTAATAGTGCCCAAAAATATAACCAGGAAAATAAGAAAAGCACACAGGACATTAATCCACTACGCACCAGCATCGATAATGCAGCGTCTATTCAATGCGTTGCCAGCTCATCTGAGGAATATAACAGGAGTGAGCGTAGATGTGTTAAGAATAAGCTCGACAAATATCTAAACTGCATCCCAGACTATCAAGATTGGAAGATGCAAAATATACCGGAAGATGTACTAGCAACTCTCTGGTAGACATTAGAGGTGCCTCACACTGAGGGACCTGGGGAAACCCGGAACAAGAATGTAAGGTCTGTAAGGTAAAGGTAAGGTTCTCACTCTCTCCGCATTTCTAAAATGATTTTCTTGTATCATATCCCTTCTTCTACTCTTCTCTCCTCTCTCCTCTTCCTCCGCATCCCCTGCCTGCCTCGTCTCTCTCTCTCGTCTCTCTCTCTCTCTCTCTCTCCTCTTGGTAATATATATATATTATTATATAGATTATATAGTATTATATATAATATATATATTATATATTATATATATATATTATATATATATATTTTTTATATATATAATTATATTATATATATATATATATATATATATATATATATATATATATATAAATAAGGCAATTCTTATCTATATAAGTGTTCATTCATCCACATTGATAACTGAAGCAAAAAGTCTAGAAATGTAAACAAAGGACAGTCACAGACGTCCCTCCACCTCAGAGTGATTACGTCATCTGAACTGTCACATTCTGTCCTCCATCACGACAGATCCCTTGGGACGTTGCTGCAGCTTTCAGACAGGGCTGAGAACTGTCAAAAAAAAAAAAAAAAAAAAAAAAAAAAAATTATGGGTCGTTGGAGGATAAGATCTTAAAAGCTTCCCTTATGACGAAGTGATGTCGGGTGTTTGAAAAATAATGCCTCTGGTTGCCAGTGGACATGTCCTCTTCTGTCCTTACGAGAGAGAGAGAGAGAGAGAGAGAGAGAGAGAGAGAGAGAGAGAGAGAGAGACCCTATCCTCTTCCATCACCAGCCCCTTCACAAAGGCATCATTGCATTGCAACACACACAAGACCTCCTCGACTTTGCAAAGCCGTCGGCAGGGCGAAACTGGATCCCAGAAATACTGGAATCCAGAAATACTGGATCCCAGAAATAATACTGTTTCCAGCCGCCCCCCTAACAACTTCTAAGTTCCATTTACACGAGGGGCCTGTTCCCAGACCTGTAAGTTTTGGAAAGAAAATCAATTAAAAAAGCACGGAGGTTTTTTTATTTTTCAACTCGAAACTTGGCTGAGTCGAAAGGCGCGTTCCAGTTACGTCAATATGAGCCAAGTTGCAAGACTCTAAGTTCATAAGCCCGGAACTTTATAAGCCTGAATCGAATGACTTGGGTTGTTATAGTCCTGTTCTCGCGGGGAAATGGGCAACTTCGAGAACTCGTAAACAAAACCTGGAGGTGAGTTGTGACCTTATGATCTTGCAATATGTTGCAGCAGCCAGCAGAGTTCACTTGGTCGAGGTATGAATGGGCCCATTTGTTCATTATTATATGTTTTTTGGATTTGCAGCTACGATTTCGAAAACGTGGCATATGCATCGAATTCCCCCTCGATATTGTGTGTGTATGTGTGTGTGGTGTTTCAGATAAGTAGCGAATTGTATTGTAGATTTTGATCATCCCTTATATATATGTACACACATATAATAATAATAATAATAATAATAATAATAATAATAATAATAATAATAATAATAATAATAATAATAATAATAATAATAATAATAATAATAATAATACAGCTACCACAAATTAGGTCATTTATATTTCAAAATGTTTTGGCAGGTCAGTAAAAATGATGTGATAAAACATCCACAGAATGAAATGTAAGTTATATATCAAAGTCAAACGTATCTATTCATCCTATGGCCAGATATTTGTAAATACTTTTGGCTCTTTTCTCACCAATTCATAGCCAAACGTATCTATTCCTCCTATGGTCAAATATTTTCCTTTTATAAATTTTGTGGAAGGTCTCTCAGACTTAATACAATAATAAATTTTGTAGGATTTTCCTCTTACTTGGGGAATAGGCCTACAAACTAATTTGTTGTTGTTCATGCTGTTGTGGTAATTGTCGGGGGGGATAGGAAAGGTCATGGAAAAGCCTAAAAAGGTCTGAAAAAGGTGCTTAGCGTCGAGTTAAAGATACCGGAATTGTACAATAGGATATTTATGATTTATTTATTAGAATGAAAATATAAATAATAATTAATGTGCGTGGTAAACAGTACAGAACAATTATTTCTAATAACAATATAAAGCATATTTATTTTAATTTTCGTTAGCGAAAAAGCGCGCTATTCTACCATAGACTTTAGCATGCGGCTGGAGTAAGCTGGAGGTCGCGTCACGCCTCTTTACGGATGAATATTACGAACTGGAAAAATTCATCCTCGGTCTGGATCTTATGGAATTCCTTCCATAGGATTTTTCCATAATTCCGGAGCATCGAAAAAGCCTTGAAATTCCAAAATAAAGTAGGAACCAGGTGGACGAAATCAAGTGTCAAGCTCCATACCACCTAACAGTTGGACGTCAGCCTTTGCTGACAATATGTGAGGGAGAGGAGCTGACGTCAGCAGCTTCCTTTTCACACGGGAGACGTCTCTCTCTCTCTCTCTCTCTCTCTCTCTCTCTCTCTCTCTCTCTCTCTCTCTCTCTATATATCTACTATATATATATATATATATATATATATATATATATATATATATATATATATATATATATATATACACACCTAAAATATTTTGTAAGCTACTCTCCGAGTAAGCGGAAATTGTAATCATTCCTGACAATTTATTTAAAAAATAAAGAGCGTTATAATTACACTCGACAGGTAATTTCAGTGTTATGCCTGCATGAGATATTCCATTCCATTCCCGAATAGATGAATTCACGATGGAATTAGCTCCGGGTTTTTTTTCCTAATTCCATTTGCGATCAGTTTCGGATATTGTGTGATTACATCACGTCAAATTGTAGTACTTTTCTTAACGGTTATACATTACATTGTTGTAATGGGGTTTCAATTACATCGTTTTAATGTGGTTAACTTTTTATATGTACACAGTATTATATTCATGTTTTTCACATACATATTAATAGGCTTTTATAGAATAATTCCTTATTATTGCTTATTTCCTGAATACAACAAGTAAAAGGTTATTAATGTTATTTAATGGCAGAAGACATGTTTGATATACATATATATCCTTTCAAATCATCTATCAAAACTTGCTTTACCAATCTCACAGGTGTGTAGAGCAACTGAACTAACGAAGAACGAATACCTGATAACAGCGTTTCATTAATGACAAGTTTATCATTTGAACTGAGACGTATAAACAGTTCGTCAATCAGACAACAATCAAACAATCATCAACTGTAATGTTTTGTTAACTACAGTCATGTCCATTAGCTATATATGCCTGTATCTTGAAGGCTTCAGATTTATGCAAGTGATTAGTCGCGTCTATTGTCAGATCAGAATCGTTGCTTGGGAGACGTCCTGGCTCATGGCTGCCTTCCTTGAGCTGCTTACTCTCGATAATTCTCACTTTGTAAACGAAGTTCAGTATCACTCCAGCAGGCGTCTTTGTTTTCAAATCTGTGTGTGTTTATAACCTCGTCTTTTGTACTGTTAATATTCTTCCTGCGTTGAATAACATCACACACACACTTCTGATGGAGTCTTCGACAAACACGTTTCCCAAACTTTGTTCTTGCACGGAAACGCGAAAACATAATTGTGATTTCTTTGTCGTGACAGAGATAGAGTGCGATCATTAATCGTGTAGCAGCCGTGTTGCACCTTTGGTGATTCGAGATTTGGTTGCATATGCTCCTGGAAATAAGCCTCTGTAGACAGATCAATAGGTCAAACAAGGTCACTCAACTACTAAGATAAAAAGGTATTGTACCTTGGTAAAATGTTAATGAGCGTTTGTGGACAGGTCAACAGGTCACATTAGGTCACTCAACTACTAAGATAAAAAGGTATTGTACCTTTGTAAGATGTTAATGAGCGTTTGTGGATAGGTCAACAGGTCAGATAAGGTCACTTAACTACTACTATGATAA
This sequence comes from Macrobrachium nipponense, assembly GCF_015104395.2. NCBI lineage: Eukaryota > Metazoa > Arthropoda > Malacostraca > Decapoda > Palaemonidae > Macrobrachium > Macrobrachium nipponense. The sequence goes on along the minus strand of NC_087224.1, from coordinate 2,013,816 downwards.
AAACGTATTCTACTTTTGTCAAATATTAAGAAGACCCTATCAACAGACTGAAGGTCAAACCAGGTCAGTCTATCAATTCCCGTCGAAGGTCGATCAAATACTCGTTCTCTCTCCCATGAAAAACTTTCAGCAAAAGCTAAATAATTCATTTGGTCTGAAAGAGAAAGTTGAAGTTGGACTTGTATGTTGGAAAGTAGATGAATTGTGCTTGGATTTAAAAATGAATGATACATGAAATGTATTTTATTATTCAGGAGAATGGGTCCCTTTTCTGCTGAGTCTGAGAGAGAGAGAGAGAGAGAGAGAGAGAGAGAGAGAGAGAGAGAGAGAGAGAAAATATATGTTTATGTATATATGTAAGCGAATACCACAGGAAAATGATAGTCAGAAATCCAAGTGCTTTCGTCTTTACTAAGACATTGTCAAGGAACGAATGAAATACAATTGGAGAGAAAGTTATCAGGTAAGCAACAGATCAAAAATACCAGATGGTTAATTGTCAAAAGTGTAAACGTTAAAGAGATAATCCAGGATTATCGGATATCACACGGTCACAAACCAAATCTAATGCTGTGGTAATAATGAATAAAAGTGACTATGTAAGTAAAATAATGGCATTGCTAAATGATACTGATACTTATACGAAATTGAGGTCTGATCCTACACAGACAATTAAATCCATTCTCAAGGGCTTGGACCATTTAATTAAACAGTTTACACGGCAATGTGCCTCCCTACCTCATATGTATGGTTTAGTCAAGACAAAAAATCAATAACCCCATCAGACCAATCATTAGTTCAGTAGGCTCAGTTACGTATTATTGATCTAAATGGCTTGTAAAAATTCTTACACCTTTGGTAGGAAATATTTCTAACACGAATGTTAAAAACAGTGTTAATTTTATAAACAAATTGAATAATTTAAATTTGAATTTTGATTTTAATATGGTTAGTTTTGCTGTCTTTTTATTAACAAAAGAGCCTGTAGATGATTTACTTGAATAATTGGAGGATGAATTAGAACGTCATGATATTCCCTTAACTGTAGCAAACCTAATTAGTCTCATAAGGTTATGTATCAAAGATAGTAAATTTTGTTTTAATGGCGAATTTTTTGTACAAAAGTTTGGCATGGCTATGGGTAATCCCTTATCTCCTGTCCTTAGCAATATTTACATGGAATTTTTTGAGACAAAACTCTTACCAAGAATTTTGCCCCAAAAAGTTATATGGTTTAGGTATGTGGATGATATTTTCTGTATTTGTCCAGTTCACGAAAATCTCCAAGAATTCCTTAATAATCTTAATAATTTAGTCCTTTTTATAAAATTTAATGTAGAGGAAGAAAGAAATTGTAATTTGAATTTTCTTGATGTAACTGTCCATAGAAATGATATAAATTTCACCTTTTCAGTCTTTCGGAAAGCAACTAACATTGCCCAAGGACTGTGGCATGGAAAAGAGCTAGAAAAACATTTTATTCAACTAATGATAGACTTGAATTTAGTTAGCATAACATTTTAAAATTACCCTATGATGAAAGGTTTTTAGATATTCCTAGAATTTTAAAGGTTTTTAACATAAATGATTTTTTCAGTAATATTAATGTCAAGAGTTTAATAATAAAAAATTCTCCTAAAGATCTTCCAGGCTGGATATATGAAATTCCTTGCAAAAAATGTGATAAAGTCTATTAGGGACAGACCGGTAAATCTCTTTCACAACGTCTGTAACAGCACCAATATTCTGTGAGAACTGGGCAAATATCGAATGTATTATTCGTACGTATGAGAGATTTAGATTATCCTATTAACTGGAGTCAATCAAGAGCCTTAATCCCATGTAATGACACAGTTGAAAGGAATATCATTGAATCTTGTTTCATCAAGTCAAATAATGGAAATGTTCTAAATTTAAGTCTTGGTTTATTCAAACTTGATGCCTTCATAATGGAAAAAGTTGTAGATAAATATGAGCAACAAAATAATATATTCAGTTCTTACGTTTTGGACTGTACGGATGGATATTTTGTAGTTTCTGTTAGGGTTAAATTAAGTTTTGGTTTGTGACCGTGTGATATCCGATAATCCTGGATTATATCTTTAATTTTTACCCTTTTGACAATTAACCATCTGGTATTTTTGATCTGTTTTTTACCTGATAACGTTCTCTCCAATGTTAAGAATATTGTGATATTACATTCACACATATATATGTATATAAATAGATAAATAAATAAATAAATAGATACTAGATAAATAGATAGATAGATAAATAAATAAATAAATAAATAAATAAATAAAAGATGAAATCGCACCACAAAGTCTAAATAGAATTCTCTTCTTTGTACTCAGCAATATTTATATCGCACTGAATTTATGCTCGCATGCAAAAACCTCACGCGATCTTGTACTGGCCCTGATATTTTGATGGGGCATAAATTCTCCCCAACGTCTTGTGCGTTTTAAGAACTTGGCCATTCTGGTCTCTCGGTGGCCCCGAGAATTTCCGGGTATTGCGTCTAAAAAGACCCCCTTTTGGTAGGGGGGAAGGAGGGGATGAAAGAGACCCAAGTATTGTGGTAAGGATGCTTCGCAGAATGGCAGACCAAAAGCGAGGTGGTAACAGAACAGCGGTTGGTCCATCTGCATCGTTTCTTAAAGATGTCATGTTCACGCTGATGGGATATTATTACTAAAAATGGGTTATCTCTCTCTCTTAGTTCTAAATGAATTCCTGTATCATATAATTCTCTCTCTCTCTCTCTTTCTCTCTCTCTCTCTCCCCCTAGTCCTGGATATTGAGGTTCTCTGTCTCTCTCTCTCTTTCTCTCTCTCTCTCTCTCAGTTCTAAATGATTTCCTGTATCCTATAATTCTCTCTCTCTCTCTCTCTCTCGCTCCTCTTGGTGTATATATATATATATATATATATATATATATATATGTATTATATAGTATATTATAAGTATAATATTATATATATTATACATATTATATATATGTGTATATATAATATATATATATATATATATATATATATATATATATATATATATAAGCAATTCATATCAATATAACGGTTCATTCAATCCATATTGGTAACTCAAGCAGAAAGTCTAGAAATATAAACAAAGGACAGTCACAGACGTCCCTCCACCTCAGAGTGATGACGTCATCTGAACTGTCACATTCTGTCCTCCATCACGACAGATCCCTTGGGACGTTGCTGCAGCTTTCAGACAGGGCTGAGAACTGTCAAAAAAAAAAAAAAAAAAAGAAAAAAAAAAGAAAAAAAAAAATTATGGGTCGTGTGAGGGATAAGATCTTAAAATCTTCCCCTGTGATGAAGTGATGTCGGACGTTTGAAAAATAATGCCTCTGGTTGCCAGTGGATATGTCCTCTTCTGTCTTTACGAGAGAGAGAGAAGAGAGAGAGAGAGAGAGAGGAGAGCAGAGAGAGAGAGAGAGAGAGAGAGAGATTAATAAACAGTGAAAACGATTAAAACTAGTTGACAAGAATAGCCCCAAAAGACATTGAGTAAAACTAACATACCAAGAGAGAGAGAGAGAGAGAGAGAGAGAGAGAGACCCTATCCTCTTCCATCACCAGCCCCTTCACAAAGGCACCATTGCATTGCAACACACACAAGACCTCCTCGACTTTGCAAAGCCGTCGGCAGGGCGAAACTGGGTCCCAGAAATACTGGAATCCAGAAATACTGGATCCCAGAAATAATACTGTTTCCAGCCGCCCCCCTAACAACTTCTAAGTTCCATTTACACGAGGGGCCTGTTTCCAGACCTGTAAGTTTTGGAAAGAAAATCAATTAAAAAGCAGGTTTTTATTTTTCAACTGGAAACTCGGCTGGAGTTGAAAGGCGCGTTCCAGTTACGTCAATAATGAGCCAAGTTGCAGGAACTCTAAGTTCATAAGCCCGGAACTTTATAAGCCTGAATCGAATGACTTGGGTTGTTATAGTCCTGTTCTCACGGGGAAATGGGCAACTTCGAGAACTCGTAAACAAAACCTGGAGGTGAGTTGTGACCTTATGATCTTGCAATATGTTGCAGCAGCCAGCAGAGTTCACTTGGCTGAGGTATGAATGGGCCCATTTGTTCATTATTATATTTTTTTTTTTTTTTTTCTTTTTTTTTTTTTTTGATTTGCAGCTACGATTTCGAAAACGTGGGCATATGCATCGAATTCCCCTCGATATTGTGTGTGTATGTGTGTGTGTGTTTCAGATAAGTAGCGAATTGTATTGTAGATTTGATCAATCCCTTATATATATGTACACACATATAATAATAATAATAATAATAATAATAATAAATAATTAATAATAATAATAATAATAATAATAATAATAATAATAAATAATACAGCTACCACAAATTAGGTCGTTTATATTTCAAAATTCCATTGGCAGGTCAGTAAAAAATGATGCGATAAAACATCCACAGAATGAATGTAAGTTATATATCAAAGTCAAACGTATCTATTCATCCTATGACCAAGATATTTGTAAATACTTTGGTGGCCTCCTGTCATCACCAATTCATAGCCAAACGTATCTATTTCTACTAAGTAGAAAAATTGATATTGTCTCTAGTTCAAACAAAACTAACTTTGCCTGTTTAAGAATTCACATAAAAAATAGGGATTAATTTAAAATTGATAATGTCTCTTATTTCAAACAAAACTAAATTTGCCTGTTTAAGAATTCACATTAAAAAAAATTAGGGATTAATAAAAAATTTATACTGTTTCTTAGTTCAAAACAAAAACTAACTTTGCCTGTTTAAGTATTTAAAATGTAAAAATTAGGGATTATTTAAAAATTGATATTGTGTCTTAGTTCCAACAAAACTAAATTTGCCTATTTAAGAATTCACATAAAGAATTAGGGATTAATTTAAACATATTCTAGAGCATTTATGACATAGCTGACATTGCTGTCAGTGGCAGAGAATCGAAGGAAAATGAGCGTAGGAAATAAGTACTTCCGCATTGATGTGAATTTCGTTTGGGCGGTTGTGGAAAAAGTTCATTCAAATAGAAAAAAATGTCTAGATAGCATTCATTAAGACTGAAAGGCAGGAAAAAATGTCAGTGAGGGGTTACAAAAAAAATAATACTTCATTATTTTAACAGAATGACTTTTTTGTCAACGCTGACTTGAACTTTCAATTCAATGGAAAATATACAACATATTTCTGTCTGTTATTTTTTAATCTGTTTTTTCTTGATAGAATTTTTTTTCTTCGAAAACCGTCTCAATTCAGCTGTTTTAGAAAACTATTTTGTACCTGAACGTCATCTTCTGAATAATAATAATAATAATAACAATAATAATAATAATAATAATAATAATAATAATAATCAGGTAATATATGATAGTAGCGTTATGCTAATATGCAATATAATTTCTTGCCGGATCTTTTTCCTTAGATTTTATTTATACGTTTTAAGGAAAGACAATTTTATTCAATTTTTATGATTTAGGTATATTCACTTACTCGGGGAGTAAGCCTACCAACTACTTCGTTGATGTTGTTGCTGTTGTGGGGGGATAGGAAAGGTCCATGGAACGTCTAAAAAGGTCTGAAAAAGGTGTTTTGCCTTATGTTAAAGATGCATGAATTTTAGGATAGGGTATTTAGGACGTATTTATTTGAATGAAACTGTAAGATATAAATAATGTGCAAGTTAAACAGTACAGAAGAATTAATTTTAATAAGATTTAACGTATTCATTTTAATTTTCGTTGGTGAAACAATGCGTTATTTGTCCATAGGTTTTAGCACGTTTTAATTTACGTTCGTTTACAACTCATTCGCGAGGGGAATATTTTTCACGCATCCCGAGTAAGCTGGAGGCCGGATCACGCCTCGTTGCTTTATGTTCATTGACCTTTGAAAATACATTTCGAGATGAACAAAACCTCCCTTAATTAAATCATTATGTCCAAATAAAAGCTTCCCATCCAATGCATTAAATCTCTCCTTTGTTTACTGAAGCAGTTCTCAGACTCATGTAAAGCAATTGCATGTGATTGCTTGCACTGGCAGGGTAATAAACTCCCTTAATTGATCGTGCATGTGAAATGATGTCTGAAGCCTGCTCGCTTTAAAGCTGAAATTGCTTGCGTACGTTGAGCGTCTGGCTTTTGTTTGGAGATTGGAAAGGCCTTTGGATTTTGTTTATATGTTGCAAAAGGCCTTTGGCTTTTGTTTAGAGATTGGAATGGAGATTGGAAAGGCCTTTGGGTTTTATTTAGAGATTGCAAAAGGCCTTTGGGTTTTATTCAGAGATTGGAAAGGCCTCAAGGTTTTGTGTCTGGATTAGTTTTGGAAGGGTTTGAAGAGGATAAAAGAGTATTATGATAAAAATGTGATATTTCTTTGCATTTTATAGGTAATATTTGGCCAAGAGGAAGGTGGTTATATATATATATATCTATATATATATATATATATATATATTATATATATATATATATATATATATATATATATATAACCACCTTCCTCTTGGAGGAGTTTAATCCCAGTTTATGCATTCAGACGATTCAGTATTTTTAGCGATTTTTTTTAATTACTGAATAAATTGGTTTCCAATGTAACCCGTTTTCTATGCTTTGTCTGGGTAATATAGAATATTATATGTATATATATATATATATATATATATATATCTATATATATATTATATATATACACATGTATATTATATGTAAATTTAATATTCCATATTATTCAGACGAAAGTACAGAGAACGGACTGCATTGGAAACCAATTTATTCAATCTATATAAAAAAAACCTAAAAATACTGAAACCGTCTGAACGCATAACTGGAGATTAAACTCGCCCGACCAATCAGGGCAGTTTTCTGAAACCCTGGAATAGGCGAATGAACGCTCCCTTACTCTCAGAGTCTGGGTTTTAAAATCTTGCTTAGTAATTATTGGAAGTGATTTAACTGCAGTCTTCTGGAAAAAAAGGGATATTGAATTTCCTGCTTCCAATATTCGCTCATTCCGAAGAGGATATTAATATCGGGGTGGGAGATTATTCGATAGTGATTTTGTGTATATTGACTGAAATGATTATTTCTGTCGGGATTAGCGATGGTTGAACTTCTCTTAGATATATAAGTTAAATAAAAAAGACTTTTGTTCTTTATTGTTAGCTCGAAGGTATTTGCTTGCCATAGAAGTTATTTATAGGCTATCAAAGGTATATTGCTGCAGTCGTTATTCATCTAAAAAAAGCATAAAACATATATTCTGAAAATTCCCTCTAACTAAATCCAGAGATACATACTTCAATATCGAAGAAAGAACCGTTTATTTATCTTGGAATTTGAAAGTTGAATATCAAACATCTGCATTTATATTCCCCTCTTATGCAAGATAATCACACCAGCTTTATTTTATGCTCCCATGAAATAAAAAAAAAAGGAAGTTCTATGAGTTCATAAAAATGAATGAGCTCCATTTTTCAGTGGGGCAGATCCCACTCTGCATAGTTTCAACGGGCAAAGTTCCCTCTCTTGCCAAGGAGTTTCCCAGGAGTTTTGAAGTCTTGGGAATAATGGGTCTGGTAAATGAGAATGCTAGTCTGTCTGATCTTTTATGCAAACGTTCTGTAAGTAAGTGGTGTGATGAGGTCTTGGGCGAGAGAGGAAGGTAGAATGTTCCTGGGAAAACATTGAGGGGGGTGGAATTGGAGTTTCAGAATGTGCGTGAGTGTGTGTGTTTGTGTGTGTGTGTTTATACAATGTGGTCAAAATAGGCATTACAAGGTTTATAATAAAATTAAAATTCACCATTAAGAGAGAGAGAGAGAGAGAGAGAGAGAGAGAGAGATAATGATTTCGAAACCACTTTGCTTTATACCCGAAGTTGAACTCAATAGCCTGACTTGCGCCCATACTGGACGCATCTGCCGACGCGCAGATTATATGAAAACATATTCCCCTTATTCTGAGAACGTTACCAAAACTTAGCTGAGAAAGGAACTAACTCATAAATTCTGTAAGAGAAAACACACACGAAAGCAAATCGTAAAGGACATCCCCCCGAAAAATAAATTTGAACAAGCAAAGACACCATAGAGACGAATGTCAGAATACGACGAGCTGTGTCATGAATGGCCTCCACAGAGGTCGTACATAAAAGCTGGTTTTCCTGCATCAAGAACCTTTCACATCACAACACCACAACAGACTCGGAACGTGTTCTGCAATATTAGTTTATGATGAGGCCCACTGGTGTGTGTGTGTGTGTTTGTGTGTGTGTGTGACGCTATTGTGTATTCATGGGCAATTAGAGAGCTCATTACATAGTCTGCGAGGGTAATTCGCCTTAGGTGGGTGAGGGTATTACTCAGGTAAATAGGAACAACTTGTATTTGGGATGAGTTTGGGCGCGAAAGAATAAGTTGACGTTTTCGTAAGGGGTTAAATGAACTGTCTCTATAGATAGATATCACTTCACACTCCACGTAAAGTCTATTTAAACAATACGGTTTGACAGAGAGAGAGAGAGAGAGAGAGAGAGAGAGAGAGAGAGAGAGAGAGAGAGAGAGAGAGAGAGTCAGTCTTCTTTGTTTCTGAATGGCAATTTAAACTTTGTGTTTGAATTGTTTGTTTATATTTTTATTGCTGATGAATTGACACGTGCGAATCTTTTTCATTTTAAGGAAGGTTTTGTTAAATTTAGATTTTGGTGAAATATATTTTTCCTGGGGGGCTGGGGGGCAGAGGTAAAATTGATAACCATCCCTATTTTGAAAAGATCTTTTTATTTCCATTGGAAGGTTTTCTGGAACTCTTGCTTATGCTTGAAATATTTTTTAGAAAATAAATAATTATTTCTCATTTATTTTAGGATAAATTCTCTTCCAGACATTTATTTTTAGACCACGAATTTGGTTAATAGGATTGGCTTTATACGGAATTTTTACCTTTATAAATTTTGTGGAAGGTCTCTTAGACTTAATACAATAATAAATTTTGTAGGATTTTCCACTTACTCGGGGAGTAAGCCTACAATCTACTTTGTTGTTGTTCTTGCTGTTGTGGTAATTGTCAGGGGGATTAGGAAAGGTCTATGGAAAAGCCTGAAAAGGTCTGAAAAAGGTGTTTAGCGTCGAGTTAAAGATACCGGAATTGTACGATAGGATATTTATGATTTATAGATTAGAATGAAAATATAAATAATAATTAATGTGTATGGTAAACAGTACAGAACAATTATTTCTAATAACTATAAATTGTATTTATTTTAATTTTCGTTAGCGAAACAGCGCGCTATTCTACCGTAGACTTTAGCACGCGGCCGGAGTAAGCTGCAGGTCGCGTCACGCCTCTTTACGTGTGAATATTACGGACTGGAAAAATTCATTCTCGCTCTGGATCTTATGGAATTCCTTCCATAGGATTTTTCCATAATTCCGGAGCATCGAAAAAGCCTTGAAATTCTAAAATAAAGTAGGAACCAGGTGGACGAAATCAAGTGTCAAGTTCCATAGCACCTAACAGTTGGACGTCAGCCTTTGCTGACAATGTGTGAGGGGGAAGGGCTGACGTCAGCTGATTCCTTTTCACACGGGAGACCTCTCTCTCTCTCTCTCTCTCTCTCTCTCTCTCTCTCTCTCTCTCGTGGTCCAACCAGACTGAGACATCATGTCGAGTCGAAAAATCTTTCTGCTGCAATAAAGATGTCATCGTCTCTTGTCATTGAAATCTTTTTTTTCTCTCTCTCTCTCTCTCTCTCTCTCTCTCTCTCACAGTTGAAAATACATACAATTTTATAGTAAAAAAAAACAGCATATGTCTACTTCCTCAATAGCATTTTATTTACATTATATTCTCTCTCTCTCTCTCTCTCTCTCTCTCTCTCTCTCTCTCTCTCTCTCTCTATATATATATATATATATATATATATATATATATATATATATATATATATATAATATATATATGTATATATATATATATATATATATATATATATATATATATATATATATATATATATACATATATGTGAGCATATATAAATGTATATATAACATATATATACATACACACGAAGTAGTTTGTAAGCTACTCTCCGAGTAAGCGGAAATTGTAATCATTTCTGACAATTTATTTAAAAAATAAAGAGCGTTATAATTACACTCGACAAGTAATTTCAGTGTTATGCCTCCATGAGATATTCCATTCCATTCCCGAATTCCTGAATAGATGAATTCCTGTTGGAATTAGCTCCGGTGTTTTTCCTCCTAATTCCATTTGCGATCAGTTTCGGATATTGTGTGATTACATCACGTCAAATTTCTGTGTTTTTTCTTAACGGTTATACATTACATTGTTGTAACGGGTATCAATTACTTGTTTTAATGTGGTTAACTTTTTTTATAAGTACACAGTATTATATTTATGTTTTCCACATACATAATTATAGGCTTTTATAGAATAATTTGCGAAAATCCAGTGTTTCAGATATTTAAGACGAAATTACGTATTTCCTGAATACAACAGGTAAAAGGTTATTAATGTTATTTATTGGCAGACACGTTTGATATATATATATATATATATATATATATATATATATATATATATATATATATCCTTTCAAATCATCTATCAAAACTTGCTTTACCAATCTCACAGGTGTGTAGAGCGACTGAACTAACTAGAAACGAATACCTGATAACAGCGTTTCATTAATGACAAGTTTATCATTTGAACCAAAACGTATAAACAGTTCTTCAGACAATCAGACAATCATCAACTGTAATGTTTTGTTAATTACAGTCATGTCCATTAGCTACAGATGCCTGTATCTTAAAGGTTTCAGATTTATGCAAAGGATTAGTCGCGTCTATTGTCAGATCAGAATCGTTGCTTGGGAGACGTCCTGGCTCATGGCTGCCTTCCTTGAGCTGATTATTCTCTCGATAATTCTCACTTTGTAAACGAAGTTCAGTATCACTCCAGCAGGCGTCTTTGTTTTCAAATCTCTCTGTGTGTATAGCCTCGTCTTTTGTACTTTTACTATTCTTCCTGCGTTGAATAACATCACACACACACTTCTGTTGGAGTCTTCGACACACACGTTTCCCAAACTTTGTTCTTGCACGAAAACGCGAAAACATAATTGTAACTTCTTAGTCGTGACAGAGATGGAGTGCGATCATTAATCGTGTAGCAGCCGTGTTGCACCTTTGGTGATTCGAGACTTTGGTTGCAAATGCTCCAGGAAATAAGCCTCTGTAGACAGATCAATAGGTCAAACAAGGTCACTCAACTACTAAGATAAAAAGGTATTGTACGTTTGTAAGATGTTAATCAGTCTTTGTGGACAGGTCAACAGGTCAGATAAGGTCACTCAACTACTGGGATAAAGACGTATTCTACTTTTGTCAAATATTAAGCAAGACCCTATCAACTGACCGAAAGGTCAAACCAGGTCAGTCTATCAATTCCCGTCGAAGGTCGATTAACTCGTTCTCTCTCCCATGAAAAGCTTTCAAAAGCCAAATTATTCATTTGGTCTGAAAGAGAAAGTGGAAGTTGGACTTGTATGCTGGAAAGTAGGTAAATTGTGCTTGGATTTAAAAATGAATGATATATGAAATGTATTTTATTATTCACTCCCGACGTGGTGTTCGGAAGTCACGTAAAGCCGTTGGTCCCGTTGCTAAATAACCGCTGGTTCCATGCAACGTCAAAACACCATACAAACAAACAAACAAACAGACACTGCAGATTCCACATTCACTGTTTGATCTTCCATATCATAGCATCGATTTAAGCAAAAGGGTTTCGAGTTACTTTTTAATGTTTAGGCCAGTCCCTTACGATGCTCCTCCTGATTGGCTGTTGATAAGCCAATCACAGGGCTGGGAACTCCTCAGTCTCTCTCGAGAGTTCACATGGGCAGGATGCATGTATGTTCCACCTCTTAGAAGCGTAGTAAGGGATTGGCCTAGACATCGAATGCACGGTTGATTGGAATCGACTATTAGGAGCTGCACTGACGGCTCGCAATCTTAATTGTAGGCCCACTGATGGCAATGTTATTAGAACACAATGTCATTCCATTTCCATCCAAACCAAAGGCTGAAAATTACTGCGATGAAGGAATTATCATTAGGCAAATATTTTGGAACTGATCAAAAAATAAAAACAAAAGAGGATGATAAAACGAGACACACGCAGAGCGTAAAAGATTAATGAAACAGGAGGAGGTGCCACTCGGAACATCGAGGTAAAACAAAAACAGCGATAAACGGACCAATCCCAGAAGGAAATGTGTTGCAGGCTGACGACCCCAAAAGCATAAATCTTTCCCTTGACAACGGGCTAACGGGCTTCACTCACCATCCTAACGTGGATTTAAGGAATATATATATATATATATATATATATATAATATATATATATATATATATATCATATATAATTTCCTTAAATCCACGTTAAGATGGTGAGTGAAACTGGGTGGGCATTTGGAAAAAGTACTTTGGTAGTTTATTCACGTACATTTTTCAAGTTCCTTCTTGCCACATTGTATATAGATAGCAATTCAATTTTAAATTTTATACGTTCACATTATCATTTGAATATATATTATATATATATATATATATATATATATATATATATATATATATATATTCAAATGATAATGTGAACGTATAAAATTT
>NC_087224.1:1983588-1996088 GCF_015104395.2 Macrobrachium nipponense | reverse complement strand
TTTTGGGGGAATGGGTCCCTTTTTTGCTGAGTCTGAGAGAGAGAGAGAGAGAGAGAGAGAGAGAGAGAGAGAGAGAGAGAGAGAGAGAGAGAAAATATGTTTTTATGTATATATGTAAGCGAATACCATAGGAAAATGATAGTCAGAAATCCAAGCGCTTTCGTCTTTACCAAGACTTTGTCAAGGAACGAATGAATTACAATGGAGAGTAAGTTATCAGGTAAACAAACAGATCAAAAATCAGAGTGGTTAATTGTCAAAAGGTAAAAGTTAAAGAGATAATCCAGGATTATCGGATATCACACGGTCACAACCAAATCTAATGCTGTGGTAATAATGAATAAAAGTGACTCTGTAAGTAAAATAATGGCATTGGTAAATGATACTGATACTTAATAAACTAATTAAATCCATTCTGAAGGGCTTGGACCATTTAATTAAACAGTTTACACCGCAATGCGCCTCCCCATCTTATATGTATGGTTTAGTCATGACACAAAAAATCAATAACCCCATCAGACCAATCATTAGTTTAGTAGGCTCAGTTACATATAATTGATCTAAATGGCTTTTAAAAATTCTTACACCTTTGGTAGGAAACATTTCTAACACGATTGTTAAAAACAGTGTTGATTTTATAAACAAATTGAATAATTTAAATTTGAATTTTGATTTTAATATGGTTAGTTATGATGTCTCTTTATTTACAAAAGCGCCTGTAGATGATTTACTTGAATATTTGGAGGATGAATCTAGAACGTCATGATATTCCCTTAAACTGTAGCAAACCTCATTAGTCTCATAAGGTGTTATGTATCAAAGATAGTAATTTTGTTTTAATGGGGAATTTTTTGCACAAAAGTTTTGGCATGGCTATGGGTAATCCTTATTTTCCTGTCCTTAGCAATATTTACATGGAATTTTTGAGACAAAACTCTTACCAAGAATTTTGCCCCAAAAAGTTATATGGTTTAGGTATGTGGATGATATTTTCTGTATTTGGCCAGTTCACGAAAATCTCCAGGAATTCCTTAATAATCTCAATAATTTAGTCCTTTCTATAAAATTTAATGTAGAGGAAGAAAGAAATTGTAATTTGAATTTTCTTGATGTAACTGTCCATAGAAATGATAGAAATTTCACCTTTTCAGTCTTTCGGAAATCAACTAACATTGCCTCTTTTGTTCATTACCACTCCAATCACCATAAAATATTAAATTCTCTGTTGTTTCTGGGATGTTCCAAGGGCTTTACGTGTCTGTAGCCCGCAGTTTAGTGACATTGAGATTGAAACTATTTATGATATTGCATTGAAACTTAAATACCCAAGGACTGTGGCATGGAAAAGAGCTAGAAAAACATTTTATTTAACTAATGACAAACTTGAATTTAGTAAGCATAACATTTTTAGAATTACCCTACTACATGAAAGATTTTTTAGATATTCCTAAAAATTTAAAGCTTTTTAACATAAATGTTGTTTTTTACCTGATAACTTTCTCTCCAATTGTATTTCATTCGTTCCTTGACAATGTCTTGGTAAAGACGAAAGCGCTTGGATTTCTGACTATCATTTTCCTGTGGTATTCACTTATTTAATGAAGTCACGTGCATCTACTGTGATTCTTTAAGCATGCATATATATGTGTATATATGTAGAATCTATTGGTCATTTTTACCAAATACATATGCAAATGTTAGGAGAGCATTGTGACTATTACATTCACACATATATATGCATATAAATAAATAAATAAATAGATACTAGATAAATAGATAGATAGATAAACAAACAAATAAATAAAAGATGAAATCGCACCACACAAAGTCTAAATAGAATTCTCATCTTTGTACGCAGCAATATCTATATTGCACTGAATTTATGCTCGCACCCAAAAACCTCACGTGATCTTGTACTGACCCTGATATTTTGATGGGGCATAAATTCTTCCCAACGTCTTGTGCGTTTTAAGAACTTGGCCATTCTGCTGTCTCGGTGGCCCCGAGAATTTCCGGTATTGCGTCTAAAAAGACCCCCTTTTGGTGGGGGGGAGGAGGGGATAAAAGAGACCCAAGTATTGTGGTAAGGATGCTTCGCAGAATATCAGGCTTAAAGCGAGGTGGTAACAGAACAGCGGTTGGTCCATCTGCATCGTTTCTTAAAGATGTCATGTTCTCGCTGATGGGATATTATTACTAAAAATGGGTTATCCCAGTAAAGGACGAGATATCGAAAGGCCTTCTCTCTCCTCTCGGGGGAGTCTTTCTTTATATATACATATTCTTCGCGTACCATATTTTCGCGATTCATTTGACACATTGGCTAACTCTAACCTTGATTAAAATCAAAACTACTGAGGCTAGAGGGCTGCAATTTGGTACGTCTGATGATTGGAGGGTGGAAGATCGACGTAGCCATTTGCAGCCCTCTAGCCTCAGTCGTTCTCGAGATCTGAGGCCGGATAGAAAAAAAAAGTCCAAAGAAAAAAACTTCCTAAAAGAAACAGGGACCAATGAAACGAAGTCCTATCACCAAGCCAGACCAAAGGTGCCACATTTAGTTGGCACTGATGCCACTCCAGCTACCCTATTTAGGAGTCTCCGTGGCCCTCTCGAGGAGGACTCCGCGGCTTCTCTAAATCGAGCATCCCAGACGCCACAGGCAGTCAATATCCCCTGCGAAGTACCACAGAGGCTTCATCAGAGTATATCCGGTCGTCCAATATCTTGGTCCTCTGCGGTAGACTTGTTATGGGGGTAGAAAGTCCTTGGCCTCTAAGATATCTGGATTGTGTGGTCAATGCGAGGCTGTCTTCAGGCAGAGGTTATAAAAATGGTGATTTTATCACCTCGATGCATTTCAGAGAGAGAGAGAGAGAGAGAGAGAGAGAGGAGAGAGAGAGAGAGAGAGAGAGATGTGAGTGAAACGGGAGACGTGAACAAGTATTTTTCGTAGTTTATTCTACATTTCTCAAGTTCCTTCTCTTCCACAGTGTATGTATGTAGATAGACAATTGAAAGCTTTATACGTTCACATCAGTATTAAAAGATCAATATATGAAACCTGACATATTACTGAACTTGAAGGAATTGAATAAAACCAAAAACCATCTTATTTTTGGAGATAAAGCCAGCCTCCAATCATAGATATCTCATAACTCTCGTGGATACATTGCCTGGGGAGAGATCTCACCCGACCGTCCGCCGCCACCGCCGCCATGTTTCCACTCCTTCCACGGAACGCTGATATTCATGGAAACGTAGCCGAACAGACGAGAGATTCAGCATGGAGACGTTTAATTCTGTCCTTTGTTATTTATAACGGGTGTGAGAAATCCGGGAAACTCTCCCAGCAGTGATTTGTCAAACACTGACGTCATCGAGAGGCGATTTCATCTTCGTCGAGGTTCTGGGGAAAATGAAATGGTGGACTCGTTTCTTTTGGCTTTTTATTATATCAAAATAATAAATTTCATTATAGACGTGACTTTAGACGATCATTTTACGTTTGAAAGATCTTTTCACAGAGGTGGCTTCGTCAGAATTAGTTTTAATACAATTATTAATTGACATTATATCTGACGAAGGTTTTAGACGAACAATATTCTCCATTCAAGGGATCTGTTATAGACATATCAAGTGTTGAAATTATTAATAATAAATGATTACATATATTTTTCTATTGTTTATTTATTTATGTATTTATTTATTTATATGCATACAAACAGACAATTTTGAACATGATGTTTCATCGAAGACCTTTTGTTCCATATATAAATATATGTACATATATATATATATATATATATATATATATATATATATATAAATATATATATATATATATATATTTATATATATATATATATATATTATATATATATATATATATATAAAAAGTCATATCACATTACCGTGATTCATATACATATATCGACATTTTAGCTCGATGTATATATATATATATATATATATATATATATATATATATATATATATATATATATATATATAGGTGTGTGTGTGTGTATATATATTATTATATATTGCTACTTTCAAAACGCATAAATCCCCTCTTTGACTGTATAAAATGTTAAGTATAGAATTTTGCAACATTTTTCTGATTCCTTAGCTAGCCTTGGAGTTGTAGGATATTTAAAATGTGTGTTCAGATTTCTGCATAACATGATATAAAAAAAATATGTAACGTAGTAAAGAAAGAGAGAGAGATTTGCTTTGTTCATTACCAAGATAGAATGGTTTTCATTACTTTTCATCACCTCTAGATTTAGGGAGCTCGCTGTCTGCGTGTTGTTTTTAAAAAACATGTCAATCTTAATTATTGCTAGATTTCTGTCTCGATCAGGTACGTGTCTTTGCTGAGCTGGTACGTACATGAATGCATACTCGTTTCGTATGCGTTTATCTTTGCCGAATGCCACGTGCAGATTTCACCATTTGTCTGTTAAGTTATGTCACTATTAGAAGTTTCTAGAAGCATTACATCATCTTTCGCATGCTCAGAAAGTTTTGAACCCGTCAGGCTCTTGAAGTACCCATATAAAGAAGAGGTATTCATTGCATCTTAGAACCGCGTTGTTCAGACATCTCTCTCTCTCTCTCTCTCTCTCTCTCTCTCTCTCTCTCTCTCTCTCTCTCTCTCTCTCCATCGTACGGCACTTTTGATTTTAAAGTAACGTATAGATTTCATCTTACTGAATAGTCACTCGTACTGTAGATTTCAGATTTGATATTTCTTAGTTTATTTAGTATTATTTAGTGTTTTTGTGAATCTGAAACAAACATTATATTAGTGTGTAACGGCGCCTATTTTTGTGAATTGTGGTGAATTTTTGAACAAGCTGCAGCAAAGAAAGAAAATTGGTATACCAAAAAGGTAACGTGTGTTATATTTTTATTAGCTGCAACTAATAACTAATAGTCAGTGGTTTGGTAAGAAACTAATAACTAATGGTTACAATGTTTTGAGTGAAAAGTTTTACACTTTTACATATTGCAAATTTTTGTGTTTTTTGTTTGTTTCATTTGAAGTGATTTTTATGTTGTGCATTTATTCATTTTCTTATTGAAGCGTGATTTTATTTTGTATTCTGTGTGATTAATACTTTTTGCAATTTTGGTATTTTCCACGTTTTTCTGTGTTTTCATTTACATTCACAATTTAATTAAATTAGTTATTTTCATTACTTAATCGTTGCACATTTAATTGAATTTAACACTTGTGAATTAATTTGCACTTAGAAATCTTTTCAAGTTTTATTGTTGTTTAGCACTTGTGAATTAAGTTCCAAATTTTAAGCATTGCCTAACACTTTTGAATTTTGATTGAATTAATTTTCTTGAATTTTGTGATAAATGAATTTTGATTTAATTTTACTGAATTGTTTCAAGAATTAATTGAACTTTACTTTGTTTTCAAGTAACAGTAATTTTCCCTGATATTGTGAATTTCACTTATAATGTTGAGTTTAATAATAAATTTTCATATTTAGAATTTTTGTATTTCATTTCTCACCAGTATACATGCATTTAATTATGATTATATTGATGCTAGGTAGAATCATAGAGTGGTAATTGATCTGTTTTCCTTCAATTAACTTGAAGTGAGTTAGAACCAGGAAGTACTTAGAATTCTGAATCAGGGAAGTACTTAGACTTTTAAAGTTGTTGATGGAGTGATGCCCTTTGATTAATTTAATTACTTACAAGATTACCTCACACCTGTTTTGATGAACTTAGTCTGATATTCTGTAATAGTGGTAAGTTGTTTAAGGGATCACTGTTGCCTTTAGAGTATTCTGTCGTTTAGTACCTGTGATGAGGGTTCAGATGTCTGGTTGTTGTGAGTTAACAATATATGAATGGTAAGTGTAGTAACCAGGTACTTTGGCACTTCGTCAACAATATATATATATATATATATATATATATATATATATATATATATATATCTATATATATATATATATATATAGAGAGAGAGAGAGAGAGAGAGAGAGATAGAGAGAGAGAGAGAGAGAGAGAGAGAGAGAGAGAGAGAGAGAGAGAAGGTGGCCTTGGTGCTTAAATATCGACGCTTTTATGTACGGATAAAGTCGCATTAATTAAAGTCATCTGACATGAAATGACACTAATTTCAGATGTAAGTTATTCCAGTAAGTGGATTGAAAGATTCATTATTCGGGAATTCGTTAAATTAGTTTGCGACTATTGGCGATTATTCCTTCGTTGAGAGAGAGAGAGAGAGAGAGAGAGGTCAACAGGTTACCCTATAGAAAACAGAAGGACAAAGCAAATAGAGCCAAGAGAAAAAGGCAGGGAAATAGACATGGGAGAGACAACTCCACCACAGGATACGAAAACTCTCTCTCTCTCTCTCTCATCTCTTCTCTCTCTCTCTCTCTCTCTCTCTCTCTCTCTCTCCTCTCTCTCTAGAGTTCGAGTTACCAAGGCCAAAAAGATTTCTTCGACTTGTCACCCGAATCTTTCTACCTCTGACTACAATGTCAATTCTCTCTCTCTCTCTCTCTCTCTCTCTCTCTCTCTCTCTCTCTCTCTCTCTCTCTCAGATCTAAATGATTTCCTGTATCATATAATTGTCTCTCTCTCTCTCTCTCTCTCTCTCTCTCTCTCTCTCTCTCAGTCCTAAATGATTTCCTGTATCATATAATTCTCTCTCTCTCTCTCTCTCTCTCTCTCTCTCTCTCTCTCTCTCTCTCTCTCTCTCTCTCTCTCTCAGTCTAACAAATGATTTCCTGTATCATTTAATTCTCTCTCTCTCTTTCTCTCTCTCTCTCTTTCTCTCTCCCTCTCTATCTCAGTCCTAAATGATTTCCTGCATCATTTAACTCTCTCTCTCTCTCTCTCTCTCTCTCTCTCTCTCTCTCTCTCTCTCTTTCTCTCTCTCAGTTCTAAATGATTTCTCGTATCATATAATTCTCTCTCTCTCCTCTGGTATATATATATATATATATGTGTGTGTGTGTGTGTAATATGTATGTATATATGCATACGTATATATACACATAAAAGGCAATCATATCTATATGAATGTTCATTCATCCATATTGATAACTGAAGCAAAAAGTCTAGAAATGTAAACAAAGGTCAGTCACAGACGTCCCTCCACCTCAGAGTGATTACGTCATCTGAACTGTCACATTCTGTCCTCCATCACGACAGATCCCTTGGGACGTTGCTGCAGCTTTCAGACGGGCTGAGAACTGTCAAAAAAAAAAAAAAAGATAAATTATGGGTCTTGGAGGGATAAGATCTTAAAATCTTCCCCTGTGATGAAGTGATGTCGGGTGTTTGAAAAATAATGCCTCTGGTTGCCAGTGGACATGTCCTTCTGTCCTTACGAGAGAGAGAGAGAGAGAGAGAGAGAGAGAGAGAGAGAGAGAGAGAGAGAGAGAGATTAATAAACAGTGAAACGATTAAAGTAGTTGACAATGATAGCCCCAAAAGACATGAGTAAAAAGTAACATACCAAGAGAGAGAGAGAGAGAGAGAGAGAGAGAGAGAGAGAGAGAGAGACCCAATCCTCCTCCATCACCAGGCCCCTTCACAAGGCATCATTGCATTGCAACGCACAGCCATGACCTCCTCGACTTTGCAAAGCCGTCGACAGGGTGAAACTGGATCCAGAAATACTGGAATCCAGAAATATGGATCTCAGAAATAATACTGTTTCCAGCTGCCCCCCCCCCTAACAACTTCTAAGTTCCATTTACACGAGGGGCCTGTTTCCAGACCTGTAAGTTTTGGAAAGAAAATCAATTAAAAAGCAGGTTTTTATTTTTCAACTGGAAACTCGGCTGGAGTTGAAAGGCGCGTTCCAGTTACGTCAATAATGAGCCAAGTTGCAGGAACTCTAAGTTCATAAGCCCGGAACTTTATAAGCCTGATCGAATGACTTGGGTTGTTATAGTCCTGTTCTCACGGGGAAATGGGCAACTTCGAGTACTCGTAAACAAAACCTGGAGGTGAGTTGTGACCTTATGATCTTGCAATATGTTGCAGCAGCCAGCAGAGTTCTCTTGGTCGAGGTATGAATGGCCCATTTGTTCTTTATTATATGTTTTTTGGATTTGCAGCTACGATTTCGAAAACGTGGCATATGCATCGAATTCCTCCTCGATTTTGTGAGTGCTTGTGGGTGTGTTTCTATACGTAGCTAATTTTGTTGTAGATCTGATCAATCACAAATATATGTACACACACATATAATAATAATAATAATAATAATAATAATAATAATAATAATAATAATAATAATAATAATAATAATAATAATAATAATATACAGCTACCACAAATAAGGTCGTTTATATTTCAAAATTCATTGGCAGGTCAGTAAAAATGATGCGATAAAACATCCACAGAATGAAATGTAAGTTATATATCAAAGTCAAACGTATCTATTCATCCTATGACAGATATTTGTAAATACTTTTGGCTCCTGTCTCACCAATTCATAGCCAAACGTATCTATTTCTACTAAGTAGAAAAAATTGATATTGTCTCTAGTTCAAACAAACACTACTTTGCCTGTTTAAGAATTCACATAAAAAATAGGGATTAATTTAAAATTGATAATGTCTCTTATTTCAAAACAAAAACTAAACTTTGCCTGCCTGTAAGAATTCACATTAAAAAAAATTAGGGATTAATAAAAAATTTATACTGTTTCTTAGTTCAAACAAAACTAACTTTGCCTGTTTAAGTATTAAAATGTAAAAAATTAGGGATTTATTTAAAATTGATATTGTGTCTTAGTTCCAACAAAACTAAATTTGCCTATTTAAGAATTCACATAAAGAATTAGGGATTAATTTAAACATATTCTAGAGCATTTATGACATAGCTGACATTGCTGTCAGTGGCAGAGAATCGAAGGAAAATGAGCGTAGGAAATAAATACTTCCGCATTGATGTGAATTTCGTTTGGGCGGTTGTGGAAAAAGTTCATTCAAATAGAAAAAATGTCTAGATAGCATTCATTAAGACTGAAAGGCAGGAAAAAATGTCAGTGAGGGGGTGGACAAAAAATAATACTTCATTATTTTAACAGAATGACTTTTTTGTCAACGCTGACTTGAACTTTCAATTCAATGGAAAATATACAACATATTTCTGTCTTATTTTTTAATCTGTTTTTTTCTTGATAGAATTTTTTTTCTTCGAAAACCGTCTCAATCAGCATGTTTTAGAAAACTATTTTGTACCTGAACGTCATCTTCTGAATAATAATAATAAATAATAAGTAATAATAATAATAATAACAATAATAATAATAATAATAATAATAATAATAATAATAATCAGGTAATATATGATAGTAGCGTTATGCTATATTGCAATAATATTTCTTGCCGGATCTTTTTCCTTAGATTTTATTTATACGTTTTAAGGAAAGACAAATTTTATTCAATTTTTATGATTTAGGTATATTCACTTACTCGGGGAGTAAGCCTACCAACTACTTCGTTGTTGTTGTTGCTGTTGTGGGGGGATAGGAAAGGTCCATGGAACGTCTAAAAAGGTCTGAAAAAGGTGTTTTGCCTTATGTTAAAGATGCATGAATTTTAGGATAGGGTATTTAGGACGTATTTATTTGAATGAAACTGTAAGATATAAAATAATGTGCAAGTTAAACAGTACAGAAGAATTAATTTTAATAAGATTTAACGTATTCATTTTAATTTTCGTTGGTGAAACAATGCGTTATTTGTCCATAGGTTTTTAGCACGTTTTAATTTACGTTCGTTTACAACTCATTTGCGAGGGAATATTTTTCACGCATCCCGAGTAAGCTGGAGGCCGGATCACGCCTCGTTGCTTTATGTGCATTGACCTTTGAAAATACATTTCGAGATGAACAAAAACCTCCCTTAATTAAATCATTATGTCCAAATAAAAGCTTCCCATCCAATGCATTAAATCTCTCTTTGTTTACTGAAGCAGTTCTCAGACTCATGTAAAGCAATTGCATGTGATTGCTTGCACTGGCAGGGTAATAAACTCCCTAATTGATCGTGCATGTGAAATGATGTCTGAAGCCTGCTCGCTTAAAGCTGAAATTGCTTGCGTACGTTGAGCGTCTGGCTTTTGTTTTGGAGATTGGAAAGGCCTTTGGATTTTGTTTATATGTTGCAAAAGGCCTTTGGCTTTTGTTTAGAGATTGGAATGGAGATTGGAAAAGGCCTTTGGGTTTTATTTAGAGATTGCAAAAGGCCTGTTTGGGTTTTATTCAGAGATTGGAAGGCCTCAAGGTTTTGTGTCTGGATTAGTTTTGGAAGGGTTTGAAGAGGATAAAAGAGTATTATGATAAAAATGTGATATTTCTTTGCATTTTATAGGTAATACTTTGGCCAAGAGGAAGGTGGTTCTATATATATATATATATATATATATATATATATATACTATACATATATATATATATATATATATATATATATATATATATATATATATATATATATATATATATATAACCACCTTCCTCTTGGAGGAGTTTAATCCCAAGTTATGCATTCAGACGATTTCAGTATTTTTAGCGATTTTTTTAATTACTGAATAAATTGGTTTCAATGTAACCCGTTTTTCTATGCTTTTGTCTGGGTAATATAGAATATTATATGTATATATATATATATATATATATATATATATATATATATATATATATACACACATGTATATTATATGTAAATTTAATATTCCTTATTATTCAGACGAAAGTACAGAGAACGGACTGCATTGGAAACCAATTTATTCAATCTATATAAAAAAAACTTAAAAATACTGAAACCGTCTGAACGCATAACTGGAGATTAAACTCGTCCGACCAATCAGGGCAGTTTTCTGAAACCCTGGAATAGGCGAATGAACGCTCCCTTACTCTCAGAGTCTGGGTTTTAAAATCTTGCTTAGTAATTATTGGAAGTGATTTAACTGCAGTCTTCTGGAAAAAAAGGGATATTGAATTTCCTGCTTCCAATATTCGCTCATTCCGAAGAGGATATTAATATCGGGGTGGGAGATTATTCGATAGTGATTTTGTGTATATTGACTGAAATGATTATTTCGGGTCGGGGATTAGCGATGGTTGAACTTCTCTTAGATATATAAGTTAAATAAAAAAGACTTTTGTTCTTTATTGTTAGTTCAAAGGTATTTGCTTGCCATAGAAGTTATTTATGGGCTATCAAAGGTATATTGCTGCAGTCGTTATTCATCTAAAAAAGCATAAAACATATATTTTGAAAATTCCCTCTAACTAAATCCAGAGATACTTCAATATCGAAGAAAGAACCGTTTATTTATCTTGGAATTTGAAAGTTGAATATCAAACATCAGCATTTATATTCCCCTCTTATGCAAGATAATCACACCAGCTTTATTTTATGCTCCCATGAAATAAAAAAAAAAGGAAGTTCTATGAGTTCATAAAAATGAATGAGCTCCATTTTTCAGTGGGGCAGATCCCACTCTGCATAGTTTCAATGGGCAAAGTTCCCTCTCTTGCCAAGGAGTTTCCCAGGAGCTTTGAAGTCTTGGGAATAATGGGTCTGGTAAATGAGAATGCTCGTCTGTCTGCTCTTTTATGCAAACGTTCTGTAAGTAAGTGGTGTGATGAGGTCTTGGGCGAGAGAGGAAGGTAGAATGTTCCTGGGAAAACATTGAGGGGGGTGGAATTGGAGTTTCAGAAT
Organism: Macrobrachium nipponense; assembly: GCF_015104395.2. Taxonomy (NCBI): domain Eukaryota; kingdom Metazoa; phylum Arthropoda; class Malacostraca; order Decapoda; family Palaemonidae; genus Macrobrachium; species Macrobrachium nipponense. Next base: position 1,984,350 of record NC_087224.1, on the reverse strand, counting down.
GTGCGTGTGTGTGTGTGTGTGTTTGTGTTTATATATGGTGGTCAGGATGGGCATTACAAGGTTTATAAAAAAATTAAAATTCATCATTAAGAGAGAGAGAGAGAGAGATAATGATTTCGAAACCACTTTGCTTTATACCCGAAGTTGAACTCAATAGACTGACTTGCGCCCATACTGGACGCATCTGCCGACGCGCAGATTATATGAAAACATGTTCCCCTTATTCTGAGAACGTTAACAAAACTTAGCTGAGAAAGGAACTAACTCATAAATTCTGTAAGAAAAAACACAAACACGCACGAAAGCAAATCGTAAAGGACATCCCCCCCAAAAAAAAAATTTGAACAAGCAAAGACACCATAGAGACGAATGTCAGGATACGACGAGCTGTGTCATGAATGGCCTCCACAGAGGTCGTACATAAAAGCTGGTTTTCCTGCATCAAGAACCTTTCACATCACAACACCACAACAGACTCGGAACGTGTCCTGCAATATTAGTTTATGATGAGGCCCACTGGAGTGTGTGTGTGAATGTGTGTGTGTGTGTGTGGCATGTGACGCTATTGTGTATTCATGGGCAATTAGGGAGGTCATTGCATAGTCTGCGAGGGTATTTCGCCTTAGGTGGGCGAGGGTATTACTCAGGTAAATAGGAACAACTTGAATTTGGGATGAGTTTTGGCGCGAAAGAATAAGTTGACGTTTTCGTAAGTGGTTAAATGAACTGTCTCTATAGATAGATATCACTTCACACTCCACG
>NC_087224.1:1886030-1983088 GCF_015104395.2 Macrobrachium nipponense | reverse complement strand
CTCTAAATAAAACCCAAAGGCCTTTTGCAGTTTCTAAACAAAATCCAAAGGCCTTTCCAATCTCCAAACAAAAGCCAAACGCTCAACGTACACAAGCAATTTCAGCTTTAAAGCGAGCAGGCATCAGACATCATTTCACATGCACGATCAATTAAGGGCGTTTATTACCCTGCCAGTGCAAGCAATCGCATGCAATTGCTTTACATGAGTCTGGGAACTGCTTCAGTAAACAAAGGAGAGATTTAATACATCGGATGGGAAGCTTTTATTTGGCCGTAATGATTTAATTAAGGGAGGTTTTGTTCTTCTCGAAATGTATTTTCAAAGCTCAATGAACATAGAGCAATAAGTTGTGATCCAACCTCCAGCTTACTCGGGACATGTGCAATATTTTCCGCCTTGCGAATAAGTTGTAAACAAATTAAATTAAAACGTACTAAAATCTATGGACAAATGACACATTGTTTCACCAACGAAAATTAAAATGAATACGTTATATCTTGTTAGAAGTAATTCTTCTGTACTGTTTAACTTGCACATTATTTATTGTTTACAGTTTCATTCAAATAAATAAATCGTAAATACCCTATCCTAAAATTCATGCATCTTTAACATAAGGCGAAACACCTTTTTCAGACCTTTTTAGGCTCTCCCATAGACCTTTCCTATCCCCCCACAACAGCAACAACAACAACGAAGTAGTTGGTAGGCTTACTCCCCGAGTAAGTGAAAATACCTAAATCATCAAAATTGAATAAAATTGTCTTTCCTTAAAACGTATAAATAAAAGCTAAGGAAAAAGATCTGGCAAGAAATTATATTGCATATTAGCATAACGCTACTATCATATATTACCTGATTATTATTATTATTATTATTATTATTATTATTATTATTATTATTATTATTATTATTATTTTTTATTTATTTTTTTTTTTTTTGCTCTATCACAGTCCTCCAATTCGACTGGGTGGTATTTATAGTGTGGGGTTCCAGGGTTGCATTATTGTTATTATTATTATTATTATTATTATTATTATTATTATTATTATTATTATTATTATTATTATTATTATTATTATTATTATTCAGAAGATGAAGTTCAGGTACAAAATAGTTTTCTAAAACTGCTGATTTGAGACGGTTTTCGAAAAAAAAATTCTATCAAGAAAAAACAGATTAAAAAATAACAGACAGAAATATGTTGTATTTTTTCCATTGAATTTAAAGTTCAAGTCAGCGTTCACAAAAAAGTCATTCTGTTAAAATAATGAAGTATTATTTTTTTAGTAACCTCTCACTGATATTTTTCCCTATCTTTCAGTCTTAATGAATGCTATCTAGACATTTTTTTCTATTTGAATTAACTTTTTCCCCAACCGCCCAAATGAAATTCACATCAATGCAGAAGTATTTATTTCCTACGCTCATTTCCCTTCGATTCTCTGCCACTGACAGCAATGTCAGCTATGTCGGAAATGCTCTAGAATAAGTTTAAATTAATCCCTAATTCTTTATGTGAAATCTTAAACAGGCAAATTTAGTTTTGTTGGAACTAAGATACAATATCAATTTTAAATAAATCCCTCATTTTTTAAATTTGAATTCTTAAACAGGCAAATTTAGTTTTTTTGAACTAAGAAACAGTATAAATTTTAAATTAATCCCTAATTTTTAAAATGTGAATTACTAAACAGGCAAATTTAGTTTTGTTTGAACTAAGAGACAATATATATTTTTTCTACCTAGTATAAATACAAGCCCAGTTGCTTTCATCAATTTACCTCTGAAACAAAAACAAAAAATCAAAAGAAAAAAAACTCGAGACAGTATGAATTTATCTCCACCTGCCAAAAGAGCAGAACTGTCATTTATTTAATCCAATATGTCAAGAGTGCCTGCAACACACGTCCCATCCCCACAGAACATCGGATGTGTAACGTCACACACATAGCCAGGGAAAAAAACCATCTGTACAATGGAAAACAATAAAGGGAACTTGTGATGAAAAGACATTGCAAATTGGGGAAAAAACTCCCCCCATTTTTTAACCGAATTGTTTCCTGTCAGGGAACGAATGTATTGGTGAGACAAAAGCCAAAAGTATTTACAAATATTTGGCCACAGGATGGATAGATACGTTTGACTATGAACTGGTGAATCAAGCACAAACATATTTACAAATATTTGACCATAGGAGGAATAGATACGTTTGGCTATGAATTGGTGAATCAAGAACAAAAGTATTTAAAAATATCTGGCCATGGGATGGATAGATACGTTTAATTTTGATATATAACTTACATTTCATTCTGTGGATGTTTTATCACATCATTTTTACTGACCTGCCAAAACTTTTTGAAATATAAATGACCTAATTTGTGGTAGCTGTATTATTATTATTATTATTATTATTATTATTATTATTATTATTATTATTATTATTATTATTATTATTATTATTATTTTTATTATTATTATATGTGTGTGTACATATATTTGTGATTGATCAGATCTACAACAAAATTAGCTACGTATAGAAACACACACACGCACATACAAAATCGAGGGGATTTCGATGCATATGCCCACGTTTTCGAAATCGTAGCTGCAAATCCCAAAAAGAAATATAATAATGAACAAATGGGCCCATTCATACCTCGACCAAGAGAACTCTGCTGGCTGCTACAACATATTGCAAGATCATAAGGTCACAACTCACCTCCACGTTTTGTTTACGAGTTCTCGAAGTTGCCCATTTCCCCGCGAGAACAGGACTATAACAACCCAAGTCATTCGATTCAGGCTTATAAAGTTCCGGGCTTATGAACTTAGAGTTCCTGCAACTTGGCTCATTATTGACGTAACTGGAACGCGCCTTTCAACTCCAGCCAAGTTTCGAGTTGAAAAATAAAAACCTGCTTTTTAATTGATTTTCTTTCCGAAACTTACAGGTCTGGGAACAGGCCCCTCGTGTAAATGGAACTTAGAAGTTGTTAGGGGGGCAGCTGGAAACAGTATTATTTCTGAGATCCAGTATTTCTGGATTCCAGTATTTCTGGGATCCAGTTTCACCCTGTCGACGGCTTTGCAAAGTCGAGGAGGTCATGTGTGCGTTGCAATGCAATGATGCCTTTGTGAAGGGGCTGGTGATGGAGGAGGATTGGGTCTCTCTCTCTCTCTCTCTCTCTCTCTCTCTCTCTCTCTCTCTCTCTCTCTCTTGGTATGTTACTTTTACTCAATGTCTTTTGGGGCTATCATTGTCAACTACTTTAATCGTTTCACTGCTTATTAATCTCTCTCTCTCTCTCTCTCTTCTCTCTCTCTCTCTCTCTCTCTCGTAAGACAGAAGGAGGCATGTCCACTGGCAACCAGAGGCATTATTTTTCAAACACCGACATCACTTCATCACAGGGGAAGATTTTAAGATCTTATCCCTCCAACGACCTATATTTATTCTTTTTTTTTTTTTTTTTTTTTTTTTTTTTTTTTTTTTTTTTTTTTTTTTTTTTTTTTTTGACAGTTCTCGGCCCTGTCTGAAAGCTGCAGCAACGTCCCAAGGGATCTGTCGTGATGGAGGACAGAATGTGACAGTTCAGATGACGTAATCACTCTGAGGTGGAGGGACGTCTGTGACTGTCCTTTGTTTACATTTCTAGACTTTTTGCTTCAGTTATCAATATGGATATGAATTGCCTCTATGTATATATAGTATATATATATATATCTATATATATATTATATATATATATATATATAATATATATATATATATTATATAGATATTTTGTGTGTGTGTGTGTATACACCAAGAGGAAGAGAGAGAGAGAGAGAGAATTATATGATACAGGAAATCATTTAGAACTGAGAGAGAGAGAGAAACCTCAATATCCAGGACTAGGAGAGAGATGGAGAAAGATCTCAATATCCAGGACTACGGAAGAGAGAGAGAAAAAAAGAAGAGAGAGAGACAATTATATGGTACAGGAAATCCATTTAGAACTGAGTTGAGAGAGAGAGATGAGAGAGAGAGATAGAGAGAGACAGGAGAGAGAGAGAGGAAGGAGGAGAACAAATATATTTGGCCTTCGGCTAGGAGGAAAGAAAGAGAGACAATTATAATTTTTCCTTGGCTCTGTTTTGCTTTATCCGCCTGTTTCTTAAAGGGTAACCTGTCCCTGGATGACTCTCTCTCTACTCTCTCTCTCTCTCTCTCTCTCTCTCTCTCTCTCTCTCTCGAAACGAAACGAAACGAAACGAAACGAAACGAAGGAATAATCGCCAATAGTCGCAAACTAATTTCACGAATTCCCGAATAATGAAACTTTCAATCCACTCGCTGGAATAACTTTCATCTGAAATTAGTGTCATTTCATGTCAGATGATTTTAATTAATGCGACTTTATCGGTACATAAAAGCGTCGTTATATAAGCACCAAGGCCACCATCTCTCTCTCCTCTCTCTCTCTCTCTCTTTCTATATATATATATATATATATATATATATATATAGTATATATATATATATAAATATATATATATATATATGCGTGTGCGTGTGTGTGTGTGTGTGTGATATGCTGTGACGTTTCTTAGAATGTAGAGAATCAGCAATTTAACTTCCTTAGATACACAGTGGTCCGAGCGACAGCTTAGGAATGCTTACACAGCTTTTTTTGAGGTGGTATGATCAACAGTGCTGGCTTGGCGAATCCGTACCTTCGTCCTGTCACCATGAGAGCTTGGTGCAGAGGTGACTTTGAAACTGGTTTCTAGCAGTTACCTGGGGCGTGAACGTCGTGAGCAATGTTCGTACGTATATATGTGCGAGCCTTTCCCTCCTACATAATGAATGTAGGCATATCATGAAGGGGAGTCTAGTACAGAAAGAAGGCCGGGCCAGGATGGCCTCTGAGAACAGTATTTTTGTTAAGAGACAGTGCGTACTGACTGAAATGGGTGAGTGTATTTATATGTGTTTTAGCCAAAGTGTGGCTGGATTGTATATGAATATTTATTTCAGAGATAACCTGTTTATGTGATCTTTTGATTATGTTCTTGGGCTTATCAGAGTGTTCTCCTGTCTCCTAACAGGCGTTTCTGGTAGAGGGAACTATTTTCTGGAGCAGAGTGGGATTATTCATTGGAAAAACGGTGTACTGACTAATTATTGTCTTGACTGTGCCTATCTGTTATGGCTAAACTAATGTTTGTGTTAGGTTAATTACCGAGGGTTATCCGAGTTATTTGGACTTTGAGTTAACATTCCATTTAATCATTCTGTTAAGAATCTGAGTTATTCAGTTAATGCTTTGCTTTTAAATAAATGCATATTTTTGTAATTCTGATTTGATGACCTAATGAAATGGAGGGGAGGTATGACGAGAGAGAGAGAGAGAGAGAGAGAGAGAGAGAGAGAGAGAGAGAGAGAGAGAGAGAGAGAGAGAGAGAGCTGTTGGCTATCAGGAGAGAGAGAGAGAGAGAGAGAGAAAATGTGTTGCCAATACCGGTTGCCTGCCGCTCTGGCCTTTCGCTACCAAAATGAATAATGAGATAATTGTCGTCTCGTTATTATATATAATATATTCTAATATTTAATATCATATATATAATATATATATATAATATAGAATATCTATATATTATTTCATTATATATATATATATACATATATATGCATATTATATGCAACAAAAGGTCTTCGATGAAACATCATGTTCAAAATTGTCTGTTTGTATGCATATAAATTAATAAATACATAATTAAATTAACAAAAAAAAATATGTAATCATTAATTATTAATAATTTTAACACTTGCTTACTCTGTAACAGATCCCTTAAATGAAAAATATTGTTCGTCTAAAACCTTGGTCACATGTAACGTCAATTAATAATTGTATTAAAACTAAATCTGACGAAGCCGCCTTGGTGAAAAGATCTTTCGAACGTAAAATGATCATCTAAAGTCACGACTATAATGGAAAGTATTATTTCAATATAATAAAAAGTCAAAACAAACGACTCCACCATTTCATTTTCCCCTGAACCTCGAAGAAGCTGAAATCGCCTCTCGATGACGTCAGTGTTTGACAAATCACTGCTGGGAGAGTTTCCCCGGATTTCTCACACCCGTTATACATAACGAAGGACGGAATTAAACGTCTCCATGCCGAATCATTCGTCTGTTCGGCTAAGTTTCGATGAATATCAGCATTCCGAGGAAGGAGTGGGAAAATGGCGGCGGAGGCAGCGGACGGTCGGGTGAGATCTCTCCCAAGGCAATGTATCTATACTCGAGAGTTATGAGATATGTATGATTGGTGGTTGGCTTTATCTCCAAAAAAAATATGTTTTTTTTTTATCCAATTCCTTCAAGTTCTGTAAGATGTTAGATTTCATATATATGTTACATAAAAGATGGATTTGCTATGATTAATAATATATTTTAAATACAGTTGTAATATGAGATCCTGTGACATTTCTTAGAATGTAGAGAAGTCAGCAGTTTAACTTCCCTAGAGACAGAGTGTTCGAGTGACGAGCTTAGGAATGCTGACATGTCTTTTTGAGTGGTGTGATCAAGATTGCTGTCTTAGCAAATCAGTGCCCCGTCCTGTCGCTATGAGCGCTTGATATAGAGGTGCCTTTGAAACTGGATTCAATCAGTTCATGGGCGTGAACATTGTGTGTGAATTCGTACGTGCGAGCCTTTCCCCCCTACATAATGAGATGTAGTAATACCATGAAGGGGAGATCTGTGCAAGAGAGGCAGAGCCAGGATGGCTTCTGCAAACAGTACTTTTATATAGTGTGGTGCATACTGTGCTGAATGGGTAAGCCTTTTCTTTATTTTGGCCAAAGTGTGGCTGGATTGTATTTGAATATTTATTTCAGAGCTGTTCTGTTTCATATGATCTTTGATTATACTCTTATGCTTATCGGGGTGTTCTCCTGTCTTCTAACAGACGATTCTGGACAAGGGGAATTGTTCTGGAGAAATGGGAACTGACTTAATTACTATGGTGTACTATATTATGACTTGCCCAGTTTTATGACTAAGATAATATTGGATTACTGGGGTAGAAATATGAAGTGGGGATATTTGAGTTTAACATTTCATTTAATCATTTTGTTAAGAACCTAAGTTAATTTAGTTAATACTTTGCTTTTAAATTAATGCATATTTTTGTAAGTTCCGTGTCTGATTTAGTGACATTAGATAATGGAGGGGGAGGTGTATCGAGAGAGAGAGAAAGATGGATGGAGAGTTATTGAGAATCAAGAGAGAGAGAGAGAGAGAGAGACAGAGAGAGAGAGAGAGAGAGAGAGAGAGAGAGAATGTTACCAATTGCCTTTGGCCGCTCTTGGTCCATCGCTACCTTTTAAAATAGAATAACGAGATAATTATCTCGTTATATGTATATTATATATATATATATATATATATATATATATATATATATATAGCTTTGTATTTTGAAGCTGAACAAGACAAATAAACAAAAAAAGAAAAACCCTAATGACTAATGCCCTTGCTTCCCTGGACGACCAAATTGCCACTTCGCTCGTTCCCTGGGACATTTCTCCTCTCTCTCTCTCTCTCTCTCTCTCTCTCTCTCTCTCTCTCTCTCTCTTTGGAATGCAACGAGGTGATAAAATTACCATTTTCATAACCTCTGCCTGAAGACAGCCTCGCATTGACCACACAATCCAGATATCTTAGAGGCCAAGGACTTTCTACCCCCCATAACAAGTCTACCGCAGAGGACCAAGATATTGGACGACCGGATATATCTGATGAAGCCCTCTGTGCGTACTTACGCAGGGGATATTGACTGCCTGTGGCGTCTGGGATGCTCGATTTAGAGAAGCCACGGAGTCCTCCTCGAAAGCCCCAGGGAGACTCCTAAATAGGGTAGCTGGAGTGGCATCAGTGCCAACTAAATGTGGCACCTTTGGTCTGGCTTGGCGATAGAACTTCGTTTCGTTGGTTCCTGTTTCTAGGAAGTTTTTCCTTTGGACCTTTTTTTTTCTGTCCGCCCTCAGATCTCAAAAACGTCTGAGGCTAGAGGGCTGCAATTGGGTACGTCGATTGTCCACCCTCCAATCATCAGACGTTCCAAATTGCAGCTTTCTAGCCTCAGTGGTTTTGATTTTATTCAAGCTTAGAGTTAGCCAATGTGTCTAATGAATCGCGAAAATATGGAACGCGACGAATATGTATATATAAAGAAAGACTCCCCCGAGAGGAGAGAGAAGGCCTTTCGATATCTCGTCCTTTACTGGGATAACCCATTTTTAGTAATAATACCCCATCAGCGTGAACATGACATCTTTAAGAAACGATGCAGGTGGACCGACCGCTGTTCCGTTACCACTTCGCTTTTGGCCTGATATTCTGCGAAGCATCCTTACCACAATACTTGAGTCTCTTTTATCCCCTCCTTCCCCCCACCAAAAGGGGGTCTTTTTAGACGCAATACCCGGAAATTCTCGGGGCCGACCAGAGAGCAGATGGCCAAGTTCTTAAAACGCACAAGACGTTGGGGAGAATTTATGCCCCATCAAAATATCAGGGCCAGTACAAGATCGCGTGAGGTTTTTGCATGCGAGCATAAATTCAGTGCGATATAGATATTGCTTCGCACAAAAAAGAGAATTCTATTTAGACTTTGTGGGGGTATAAGTGTGGTGCGATTTCATCTTTTATTTATTTATCTATCTATTTATCTAGAATCTATCTATTTATTTATTTATTTATTTATTTATATACATGGATATGTGTGAATGTAATAGTCACAATGCTCTCCTAACATTTGCATATGTATCTGGTAAAAATGACCAATAGATTCTACATATATACACATATATGCATGCTTAAAAAATCACAGTAGATGCGCTTGACTTCATCAAATAAGCGAATACCACAGGAAAATGATAGTCAGAAATCCAAGCGCTTTCGTCTTTAACAAGACATTGTCAAGGAACGAATGAAATACAATTGCAGAGAAAGTTATAAAGTAAACAACAGATCAAAAATACCAGAAGGTTAATTGTCAAAAGGGTAAAAGTTAAAGAGATAATCCAGGATTATCGGATATCACACGGTCACAAACCAAAACATAATTTAACCCTAACAGAAGCTACAAAATATCTGTACAGTCCAAAACATGTCAAAACTGAATATATTAATTTTGTTGCTTATATTTATCTACAACTTCTTCCATTATGAAGGCATCAAGTTTAAATAAACCAAGACTTAAATTTAGGACATTTCCATTATTTGACTTGATGAAACAAGATTCAATGATATTCCTTTTAACTGTGTCATTACATGGGATTAAGGCTCTTGCTTAACTCCAGTTAATAGGATAATCTAAATCTCTCATACGTACGAATAATGCATTCGATATTTGCCCAGTTTTCACAGAATATTGGTGCTATTTGAGACGTTGTGAAAGAGATTTACCGGTCTGTCCGTAATAGACTTTATCACACTTTTTGCAAGGAATTTCATATAGCCAGCCTAGAAGATCTTTAGGAAAATTTTTTATTATTAAACTCTTGACATTAATATTACCGAAAACAACATTTATAATAAAAATCTTCAAAATTTTAGGAATATCTAAAAACCTTTCATCACAAGGTAATTTTACAATGTTATGCTTACTAAATTCAAGTTTGTCATTAGTTGAATAAAATGTTTTTCTAGCTCTTTTCCATGCCACAGTCCTTGGGTATTTAAGTTTCAATGCAATATCATAAATACTTTCAATCTCAATGTCACTAAACTGCGGGCTTCAGAAAAAACAGAGAATTTCACATTTTTATGGTGATTGGAGTGGTAATGAACAAAAGAGGCAATGTTAGTTGATTTCCGAAAGACTGAAAAGGTGAAATTTCTATTATTTCTATTGACAGTTACATCAAGAAAATTCAACATTAAATTTTATAGAAAGGACTAAATTATTGAGATTATTAAGGAATTCCTGGAGATTTTCGTGAATTGGCCAAATACAGAAAATATCATCCACATACCTAAACCATATAACTTTTTGGGGCAAAATTCTTGGTAAGAGTTTTGTCTCAAAAAATTCCATGTAAATATTGCTGAGGACAGGAGATAAGGGATTACCCATAGCCATGCCAAACTTTTGTACAAAAAAATTACCCATTAAAACAAAATCTACTATCTTTGATACATAACCTTATGAGACTAATGAGGTTTGCTACAGTTCAGAGAATATCATGACGTTCTAATTCATCCTCCAAATATTCAAGTAAATCATCTACAAGCACTTTTGTAAATAAAGACATCAAAACTAACGAGATTAAAATAAAAATTCAAATTTAAATTATTCAATTTGTTTATAAAAACAACACTGTTTTTAACATTCGTGTTAGAAATGTTTTCTACCAAAGGTGTAAGAATTTTTACAAGCCATTTAGATCAATTATACGTAACTGAGCCTACTGAACTAATGATTGGTCTGATGGGGTTATTGATTTTTTGTGTCATGACTAAACCATACATATAAGGTAGGGAGGCGCATTGCGGTGTAAACTGTTTAATTAAATGGTCCAAGCCCTTCAGAATGGATTAATTAGTTTATTAAAACGGGAGTTCACTGTCTGTGTAGGATCAGACCCCAATTTCGTATAAGTATCAGTATCATTTAGCAATGCCATTATTTTACTTACATAGTCACTTTTATTCATTATTACCCCAGCATTAGATTTGGTTTGTGACCGTGTGATATTCGATAATCCTGGATTATCTCTTTAACGTTTACCCTTTTGACAATTAACCATCTGTTATTTTTGATCTGTTGTTTACCTGATAACTTTCTCTCCAATTGTATTTCATTCGTTCCTTGACAATGTCTTAGTAAAGACGAAAGCGCTTGGATTTCTGACTATCATTTTCCTGTGGTATTCGCTTACATATATACATACAAATATATTTTTTCTCTCTCTCTCTCTCTCTCTCTCTCTCTCTCTCTCTCTCTCTCTCTCTCTCTCTCTCTCTCTCCCAGACTCAGCAGAAAAGGGACCCATTCCTCCAAAAGCTCCGTATTCACATCAGTGACACAAAGGATCCAAAGGATCTCGATCGGACACAGAGAAAGAGGAGTCCTACTACAGTTCTTCTTCTTCTTCTTCTTCTTAGCAATGAGGATTGTCCACCAAAGGGCTGGGCAAGAATAGCTTCTAGGGGGGCGAGGGGGGGGGGGGGGGGGGGCATCTCTTCATTCTTCCGAAGGGGCAGTCGACTGAGTCCTTTGATTCCAAAAGGCAGGAATATTAGGATGGCGAAAAAAAAATTTAAAAAAGGTCCTTCGAGTTGGCTGGCTGCTTCTGACCACGTCCTCAATTGCCAAGTTGCTTTTAGGTGCTCTCTCTCTCTCTCTCTCTCTCTCATTAATGGGTGCCAGAGCACTGCATACAAATGAATTCAAACGCGCGAAAATGCATTTTGGATGAAAGATACGAAACGGATAAATCACTTGAGTCGTAAATAATAGAAAAAAATAAAAGAAAATGAAAGCGAGAAGAGAAGAGGACGGAAGGGGGGGGGGGCGGGGGAAACGAAGAGTGGAAGAAAAAAAAGTCAAAGTGTGAATTATTTAAATAATGAACGAGCTCATTATTCTTCATTATTATTCATTATTCTTCTTTAACATAGAAACACGGGGGGGAATAAATTATGATGAAATGGAATATGGATGGGAAGAGGGTGCAAAGGTCACCAGGAATATTATGAAATCATCTCGTAAATGCTAGGGAAACATATAATAATATTATTCATTATTATTATTATTATTATTATTATTATTATTATTATTATTATTATTATTATTATTATTATTATTATTATTATTATTATCATCTTACAAGAGCTTAATTGCACTCATCATAGTTATGTGCTATGAATAATTAAATCAAACTTGTGAATATAAACATCTACAACTGCTTTGCAACATCTCTCTCTCTCTCTCTCTCTCTCTCTCTTCTCTCTCGTCTCTCTCTCTCTCTCTCTCTCTCTCTCTAATATTGAATGTCTCAGAGAATCAATTTCGTTCGTAGAAATCATTCCTCTGTTAACAATTCAATCATATAACGAGAAAATTATTGTGAAATTTAATGATGTTCTCTCATGCCACATACGCCTGTCAACATTCCCTTCATAAACACATACGAATAGAAACATACACACACAAACAAACACTAATCGATATGTGTGTGTGTGTGTGTGTGGTGTGTGTGTGTGGTGTGTGTGTGTGTGTGTGTGTGTGTGGGAATTCTAACGCCCAGCACTAAAACTCCGAAAGGATAATTTCGGTTTATTTATATAATAATTTTGGGCAACAAAATTATTATATAAATAAACCTTTTACACGGAGCTGCCATTGCTGGATGCCATTGTATCCACCCTGATATGTCTGCTCCCGTTACAAGCACTAACGGCAGGGCGAAGTGGGATTGGTCAGTTTATCGCTGTGTTTTTGTTTTATCTCGATGTTCCGAGTGGCACCTCCTCCTGTTTCGTTAATCTTTTACGCTCTGCGTGTGTCTCGTTATATCCTCCTCTCTAGTTTTTTTATTTATATTTAGATCAGTCCCAGAGTCTTTCATTAATGACAATTCCTTCATCGTAATAGTTTCCAGCATTCGGTTTGGATGGAAATGGAATGACATCGTGTTCTAATAACATTGCCATCAGTGGGCCTATAATAGTCGATTCAAATCAACCGTGCATTTGATGTTAAGGCCAGGTATTCCCTTACGACGCTTCTGAGAGGTGGAACATACATACATCCTGCCCATATGAACTCTCGAGAGAGACTGAAGAGTTCCCAGCCCTGTGATTGGCTTATCAACAGCCAATCAGGAGGAGCGTCGTAAGGGACGGGCCTATAGACATCAAATGCACGGGTGATGTGAATCGACTATAGATTATACAGACTGAGGATCTGAAGTATTTTAAAAAGTAACTTAAAACCCTTTTGCTTAAATCGATGCTATGATATGGAAGATCAAATAGTGAATGTGGAATCTGCAGTGTTTGTTTGTTTGTTTGTATGGTGTTTTGACGTTGCATGGAACCAGCGGTTATTCAGCAACGGGACCAACGGCTTTACGTGACTTACGAACCACGTCGAGAGAGACCTTCTATCACCAGAAATACACATCTCTCACTCTTCAATGGAATGCCCGAGAATCGAACTCGCGGTCAACGAGGGAACACGCCAACACCATACCGACCACGCTACTGCAGTGTGATCAAATACATCCGATGGCTAAACCGTCAATTTAATCATGGGGGTCCTGGGAGCCCTATGGACGTGGTGAGGGTTCCTGGATAAGCCCTCAACAAGAGAGAGAGAGAGAGAGAGAGAGAGAGAGAGAGAGAGAGAGAGAGAGAGAGAGAGATTTAGTACCTCGCTGAAAACCTCAATCAAGATATCAGTCACCTCGCCTTCGTTTTGAGTATTGATGGAATAAGTCGCGTTAATAATTACGACTCTTCTTCAAATCGTGATTCATATGACTTATCTTCCATATCTCTGGGAATTACAACTATCAGATATTATCGTCATTCCTAGTGGGAACCATTCCCTGGAATGTCCAGTCAAGTCAGTGGCCCCTTTGGTGGGCTTGTTCCATATGAATTGGGTTCATCTTTCTGAATAATAATAATAATAATAATAATAATAATAATAATAATAATAATAATAATAATAATAATAATAATAAAGCAGAGTGGGTTAGGTCGTCAATGGACTGGTTAAGCAACATTGGGGCTGGTCAGTCGTTGGATGGGTGACCGCTCTCCTCAGCGTTGATTACTTGGGAAAGGATCTTTACCATATTTCTCAGTCTACTCAGCTGTAAATGAGTACCTATCCCTGATGGGGGGGTAGGGTCCAGCTATGGGTTAAATAGCAAAAACTCAGTAATGATGTTAAGAAATGAAGGAATAAACGACAACGACGCAAATGGAACCTCTGGCAACAGAGGACCTTCGTCCGGCAGCCAGGTATTCAACCCAAATTGTAGGGGAAGACTGTCAGGTACTTGGAGGTCGTCATCCAGCAACTGACCACCACAACGACAGTAACCAACAGCCTGAGATTGGAGCTACAGAAGCAAACCAAAGGAAGAAATGGACATGAGAAGAAAATAAGGAAATATGGAGATGCTACATCAGAAGCAACCCGACGGAGAGAGGATATAGAAGAAGGTTGGTCAACGTCTGGAATGAGAGGAATAACACCCCCCAAACAGAGCAGAGGCTGGCAGACCAAGTAAGGAACATAAAGAAAAAGAACTGGCTCTTCTCAACAGAAAGAGAAAAACTGGAAAGGGAAATGTCACACGACAACGAATTACACGAAGACGAATTGAGAGACGATGCCACAGAAGATGACAGGGATGATGAGGTATCAAACAACGACACACGAAGAAACACCGACGAAGTAACAGAGAGGACGGAATGGATAGAAAAGATCAGACAATGGATGGAGCCATATACAGAGAGAACAAAGATCCCCTCCATGAGAGCCTACAACAGCAAGAAATTATGGGAGAAAACTAGTGAGGTCAATGAAATAATGGGCATAATACACACCACCAGTATCACAGAAACAAATAACTTGGCACATGCAGGAGCGAGATTAGTAGCAGAACTGATGGGGATTCGAACACCAACACCACCAGCACAACCAACCCAACAGAAACCAAAACAGCAACCTCCTTGGAAAAGGCGCCTGGAAAAGCAAATCATGGTGATGAGATCTGACTTGAGTAAACTGAAGGAGATGGCAGGAAAAAGGCTAAGAAGCAAGAAAACAAGGGAGGAACTCAACAAGAAATACAAAGTACAAGAGAAGGGACTAAACAACACAATAGAAGATGTAAAACAGAGGCTTAAGGCCAAAGCACATAAGATCCAATGGTACATGAATAGGAATAAGGGATACCAACAGAACAAACTATTCGAAACTAACCAGAAAAGACTATACAGCCAACTAAGAGGGGAAGACAACCACCCAGAAATTCCTGAAGCCGAACCAAGTAAGAGACTCTGGGAAATATGGAGCAATCCGGTAACACACAACAAACATGCAACATGGCTCCAGGAAGTCAAGGAAGAAGAAACAGGGAAAATAAAACAAAGATTCACAGAGATCACGACAGACACAGTCAGATCACCAAACCACTAAAAGAAAATACCAAACTGGAAAGCCCCAGGTCCCGATGAAGTCCATGGATACTGGCTCAAAAAACTTCAAGGCCCTACACCCACGAATAGCAGAAACAACTTACCAGCTTTGTATCTCAAAATTACCCTGCACCATAAATGGAATGACCCACATAGGAAGAAACATCTTCGTACAAAAAGGACTAAGAGTAAGGGAAATAATTATACAAGGGCCTATCATCTGCCTACCAATATGTGGAAGTTACTAAAACAGGTATCATCAGTGAAAGGCTATACAATTACTAGAGGAGACAAACACCATCCCCCACCAACAGAAAGGCTGCAGAAGGAAGTGTAGGGGCACAAAAGACCAGCTCCTGATAGACAAAATGGTAATGAAGAACAGTAGGAGAAGGAAAACCAACCTAAGCATGGCATGGATAGACTATAATAAAGCCTTCGACATGATACCACACACATGGCTAATAGAATGCCAGAAAATATATGGGGCAGAGGAAAACACCATCAGCTTCCTCAAAAATACAATGCGCAACTGGAATACAATACTTACAAGCTCTGGAAAAAGACTAGCAAAAGTTAATATCAGGAGAGGGATCCTCCAGGGTGAATCGCTGTCCCCACTACTCTTTGTAGTAGCCATGATTCCCATGACAAAATTACTACAGAAGATGGATGCCGGGTACCAACTCAAGAAAAGAGGCAACAGAATCAACCATCTGATGTTCATGGACGACATCAAGCTGTATGGTAAGAGCATCAAGGGAATAGATACCCTAATCCAGACTGTAAGGATTGTATCAGGAGACATCAGGATGGAGTTTGGAATAGAAAATGCGCCTTAGTCAACATACAAAAAGGCAAAAAAGTAACGAGAATCTGAAGGGATAAAGCTACCAGATGGGAGCAACATCAAACATATAGATAAGACAGGATACAAATACCTGGGAATAATGGAAGGAGGGGATATAAAACACCAAGAGATGAAGGACACGATCAGGAAAGAATATATGCAGAGACTCAAGGCGATACTCAAGTCAAAACTCAACGCCGGAAATATGATAAAAGCCATAAACACATGGGCAGTGACAGTAATCAGATACAGCGCAGGAATAGTGGAATGGACGAAGGCAGAACTCCGCAGCATAGATCAGAAAACCAGGAAACATATGACATTACATAAAGCACAACACCCAAGAGCAAATACGGACAGACTATACATAACACGAAACGAAGAAGGGAGGGAGAGGACTACTAAGTATAGAGGACTGCGTCAACATCGAGAACAGAGCACTGGGGCAATATCTGAAAACCAGTGAAGACGAGTGGCCTAAAGAGTGCATGGGGAAGAGGGAACTAATAAAAGTAGACGAAAAAGACCCAGAAATATACAGAGAGGAGAATGACAGACAGAACAGAGGACTGGCACAACAAACCAATGCACGGACAATCCATGAGAAAGACTAAAGAACTAGCCAGCGATGACACATGGCAATGGCTACAGAGGGGAGAGCTAAAGAAGGAAAAACTGAAGAATGATAACAGCGGCACAAGATCAGGCCCTAAGAACCAGATATGTTCAAAGAACGATAGACGAAATAACATCTCATATGTAGGAAGTGCAATACGAAAAATGAAACCATAAACCACAAAGCAAGCGAATGCCCAGCACTTACACAGAACCAGTACAAAAAGAGGCATGATTCAGTGGCAAAAGCCCTCCACTGGAGCCTGTGCAAGAAACACCAGCTACCTTGCAGTAATAAGTGGTACGAGCACCAACCTGAAGGAGTGATAGAAAACGATCAGGCAAAGATCCTCTGGGACTATGGTATCAGAACGGATAGGGTGATAGTGCAAATAGACCAGACGTGAGTTGATTGACAAAGTCAAGAAAGACAGTATCACTCATTGATGTCGCAATACCATGGGACACCAGAGTTGAAGAGAAAGAGAGGAAAAAAAATGGATAAGTATCAAGATCTGAAAATAGAAAATAGAAGGATATGGGACATGCCAGTGGAAATCGTTACCCATAATCATAGGAGCACTAGCACGATCCCAAGATCCTGAAAAGGAATCTAGAAAAACTAGACGCTGAGGTAGCTCCAGGACTACCCAGGAAGATCCAAGAAGAGTGTGGATCCTAGAAAGGCAGGAAACGCACATACTAAGAAAAAATAAGATGATGGACTCCTAAGGAGGTCAGGATGCAACCACCCGGAACCCCACACTATAAAAAATACCACCCAGTCGAATTGGAGGACTGTAATAGAGCACACACACAAAAAAAAAAAAATAATAAATAATAATAAGCTCAAATGTCAAGTCTGTGAACCCTTTGGTAGGCTTGTTCCATATGAATTGGGTTCATCGTCTGAATAATAATAATAATAATAATAATAATAATAATAATAATAATTATTAGCTCGAATTTCAAATCTGTGGCCCCTGTGGCGGGCTTGTTCCACATGAATAGAGTTCTTCATCTCCTGAATAATAAAATACATTTCATATATCATTCATTTTTAAATCCAAGCACAATTTACCTACTTTCCAACATACAAGTCCAACTTCCACTTTCTCTTTCAGACCAAATGAATAATTTGGATTTTGCTGAAAGCTTTTCATGGGAGAGAGAACGAGTATTTCATCGAC
Source organism: Macrobrachium nipponense (assembly GCF_015104395.2). Lineage (NCBI taxonomy): Eukaryota > Metazoa > Arthropoda > Malacostraca > Decapoda > Palaemonidae > Macrobrachium > Macrobrachium nipponense. The sequence continues at coordinate 1,965,207 of NC_087224.1, read as the reverse complement.
CTTCGACGGGAATTGATAGACTGACCTGGTTTGACCTTTCAGTCTGTTGATAGGGTCTTCTTAATATTTGACAAAAGTAGAATACGTTTTTATTCTAGTAGTTGAGTGATCTTATCTGACCTGTTGACCTATCCACAAACGCTCATTAACATCTTACAAAGGTACAATACCTTTTTATCATAGTAGTTGAGTGACCTTGTTTGACCTATTGATCTGTCTACCGAGACTTATTTTCAGGAGCATTTGCAACCAAATCTCGAATTACCAAAGGTGCAACACGGCTGCTACACGATTAATGATCGGACTCCATCTCTGTCGCGACAAAGAAATCACAATTATGTTTTCGCGTTTCCGTGCAAGAACAAAGTTTGGGAAACGTGTTTGTCGAAGACTCAAACAGAAATGTGTGTGTGATGTTATTCAACTCAGGAAGAATATTAACAGTACAAAAGACGAGGTTATAAACACAGAGATTTGAAAACAAAGACGCCTGCTGGAGTGATACTGAACTTCGTTTACAAAGTGAGAATTATCGAGAGAGTAATCAGCTCAAGGAAGGCAGCCATGAGCCAGGACGTCTCCCAAGCAACGATTCTGATCTGACAATAGACGCGACTAATCCTTTGCATAAATCTGAAGCCTTCAAGAAACAGGCATCTATAGCTAATGGACATGACTGTAATTAACAAAACATTACAGTTGATGATTGATTGTTGTCTGATTGACGAACTGTTTATACGTCTCAGTTCAAATGATAAACTTGTCATTAATGAAACGCTATTATCAGGTATTCGTTTCTCGTTAGTTCAGTCGCTCTACACACCTGTGAGATTGGTAAAGCAAGTTTTGATAGATGATTTGAAAGGATATATATATATATATCAAATGTGTCTGCGATTAAATAACATTAATAACCTTTTACCTGTTGTATTCAGGAAATACGTAAGTTCGTCTTAAATATCTGAAACACTGGATTTTCGCGAATTATTCTATAAAAGCCTATTAATATGTATGTGAAAAACATAAATATAATACTGTGTACATATAAAAAAGTTAACCACATTAAAACTATGTAATTGAAACCCATTACAACAATGTAATGTATAACCGTTAAGAAAAGTACTACAATTTGACGTGATGTAATCACACAATATCCGAAACTGATCGCAAATGGAATTAGGAGGAAAAACACCGGAGCTAATTCCATCGTGAATTCATCTATTCGGGAATGGAATGGAATATCTCATGCAGGCATAACACTGAAATTACCTGTCGAGTGTAATTATAACGCTCTTTATTTTTTAAATAAATTGTCAGGAATGATTACAATTTCCGCTTACTCGGAGAGTAGCTTACAAAATACTTTGTGTGTATATATATATATATATATATATATATATATATATATATATATATATATATATATATATATATATATATATATATATATATATATATATATATATATATATATACAGAGAGAGAGAGAGAGAGAGAGGAGAGGAGAGGAGAGAGAGAGAGAGAGAGAGAGAGAATATAACGTAAATAAAATGCTATTGAGGAAGTAGACATATGCTGGTTTTTTTTTTATATAAAATTGTATGTATTTTTAACTGAGAGAGAGAGAGAGAGAGAGAGAGAGAGAGAGAGAGAGAGAGAGAGAGAGAGAGAGAGAAGATTTCAATGACAAGGGACGATGACATCTTTATTGCAGCAGAAACATTTTTCGACTCGACATGATGTCTCAGTCTGGTTGGACCACGAGAGAGAGAGAGAGAGAGAGAGAGAGAGAGAGAGAGAGAGAGAGAGAGACGTCTCCCGTGTGAAAAGGAATCTGCTGACGTCAGCCCTTCCCCCTCACACATTGTCAGCAAAGGCTGACGTCCAACTGTTAGGTGCTATGGAACTTGACACTTGATTTCGTCCACCTGGTTCCTACTTTATTTTAGAATTTCAAGGCTTTTTCGATGCTCCGGAATTATGGAAAAATCCTATGGAAGGAATTCCATAAGATCCAGAGCAAGGATGAATTTTTCCAGTCCGTAATATTCACACGTAAAGAGGCGTGACGCGACCTCCAGCTTACTCCGGCCGCGTGCTAAAGTCTACGGTAGAATCAAGCGCTGTTTCACTAACGAAAATTGAAATAAATACGCTTTATATTGTTATTAGAAATAATTGTTCTGTACTGTTTACCACAGATATTAATTATTATTTATATTTTCATTCTAATAAATAAATCATAAATATCCTATCGTACAATTCCGGTATCTTTAATTTGATGCTAAACACCTTTTTGAGACCTTTTTAGGCTTTTCCATAGACCTTTCCTATCCCCCCCCGACAATTACCACAACAGCAAGAACATCAACAAAGTAGTTTGTAGGCTTACTCCCCGAGTAAGTGGAAAATCCTACATTATTTATTATTTTATTAAGTCTGAGAGACCTTCCACAAAATTTATAAAGGTAAAAATTCTGTATAAAAACAATCCTATTAACCGAATTCGTAGTCTAAAAATAAATGTCTGGAAGAGAATTTATCCTAAAATAGATGAGAAATAATGATTTATTTTCTAAAAAATATTTCAAGCATAAGCAAGAGTTACAGAAAACTGTCCAATCGAAATAAAAAGATCTTTTCAAAATAGGGATGGTTATCAATTTTACCTCTGCCCCCGGCCCCCTAGCCCCCCAGGAAAAATATATTTCACCAAAATCTAAATTTAACACAACCTTCCTTAAAATGAAACAGATTTGCACGTGTCAAGTCATCGGCAATAAAAATATAAACAAACAATTCAAACACAAAGTTTACAATGCCATTCAGAAACAAAGAAGACTGACTCTCTCTCTCTCTCTCTCTCTCTCTCTCTCTCTCTCTCTCTCTCTCTCTCTGTCAAACCATATTGATTGTAAATAGACTTTACCGTGGAGGGTCGAAAAGTTATAATCCATAATATAGAGACAGTGCAACTTAACCACTTACGAAACATCAACTTATTCTTTCGCGCCAAAACTCATCCCAAATACAAGTTGTTCCTATTTACCTGAGTAATACCCTCGCCCACCTAAGGCGAATTACCCTTCCAGACTATGTAATGAACTCTCTAATTGCCCATGAATACACAATAGCGTCAGACGCCCCCCCCCCCCCACACACACACCGGTGGGCCTCATCATAAACTAATATTGCAGAACACGTTCCGAGTCTGTTGTGGTGTTGTGATGTGAAAGGTTCTTGATGCAGCAAAACCAGCTTTTATGTACGACCTCAGTGGAGGCCATTAATGACACAGCTCGTCGTAATCTCACATTCGTTTCTATGGTGTCTTTGCTTGTTCAAATTTATTTTTTGGGGTATGTCCTTTACGATTTGCTTTCGTGCGTGTGTGTGTTTTCTCTTACACAATTTATTAGTTAGTTCCTTTCTCAGCTAAGCTTTGTTAACGTTCTCAGAATAAGGGGAATATGTTTTCATATAATCTGCGCGTCTGAAGATGCGTCCAAAATGGGCGCAAGTCAGGCTATTGAGTTCAACTTCGGGTATAAAGCAAAGTGGTTTCGAAATCATTATCTCTCTCTCTCTCTCTCTCTCTCTCTCTCTCTCTCTCTCTCTCTCTCTCGTAATGATGAATTTTACTTTTTTTAAAAACCTTGTAATGCCTATTTTGACCACCAAGTATAAACACGCGCACATTCTGAAACTCCAATTCCACCCCCCTCAATGTTTTCCCAGGAACATTCTACCTTCCTCTCTCGCCCAAGACCTCATCACACCACTTACTTCCAGAACGTTTGCATAAAAGAGCAGACAGACGAGCATTCTCATTTACCAGACCCATAATTCCCAAGACTTCAAAGCTCCTGGGAAACTCCTTGGCAAGAGAGGGAACTTTGCCCATTGAAACTATGCAGAATGGGATCTGCCCCACTGAAAAATGGAGCTCATTCATTTTTATGAAACTCATAGAACTTCCTTTTTTTTTAATTTCATGGGAGCTAAGTAAAAGCTGGTGTGATTATCTTATAGAAGGGGAATATATGCTGATGTTTGATATTCAACTTTCAAATTCCAAGATAAATAAACGGTTCTTTCTTCGATACTGAAGTATGTATCTCTGGATTTAGTTAGAGGGAATTTTCAGAATATATGTTTTATGCTTTTTTTTAGATGAATTATGACTACAGCAATATACCTTTGATAGCCTATAAATACCTTCTATGGCAAGCAAATATCTCCGAGCTAACAATAAAAAACAAAAGTCTTTTTTATTTAACTTATATATCTAAGAGAAGTTCACCCATCGCTAATCCCCGACTCGAAATAATCATTTCAGTCAATATACACAAAATCGTTATCGAATAATCTCCACCCCGATATTAATATCTTCTTCGGAATTAGCGAATATTGGATGCAGGAAAATTCAATATCCCTTTTTTTCCAGAAGACTGCTGTTAATCACTTCCAATAATTACTAAGCAAGATTTTAAAACCCAGACTCTGAGAGTAAGGGTAGAGGCGTTCATTCGCCTATTCCAGGGTTTCAGAAACTGCCCTGATTGGTCGGACGAGTTTAATCTCCAGTTATGCGTTCAGACGGTGCCAGAATTTTTAGGGTTTTTCATATATATATATATATATATATATATATATATATATATATATATAATATCTATATATATATATATATAATATTTTATAATTATTTTAATAATTAACTCAGACAAAGAAAAGCACAGAAAACGGATTGAATCGGAAACCAGTTTTTTCAATAATTTGAAAAAATCGTTAAAAATACCGAAACCGTCTGAACGATAACTTGGGATTAAACTCCTCCAGTTTATATATATATATATATATATATATATATATATATATATATATATATATATATATATATATATATATATATCAGTAAAAGCCACAGGGAAAATTTTTAAAAAAGAAAAGACAGAGTGCCAAGTACTCTGTCTTTTCTTTTTTAAAATTTCCTGTGCCTTTTGCTGGTAAACAAAACTCACGTGCTTACTTTTGTGATTTTATAGTAGTAATATATAATATATCTATATATATATATATAGATATATATATATATATATATATATATATATATATATAAATTTATATATACAACCACCTTCTTCTTAGCCAAATATTACCTATAAAATGCAAGAAATATTACATTTTTATCACAATAATTTTTTTCGTCTTCAAACCCTTCCAAAACTAATCCAGACACAACATCTTCAGGCATTTCTCCCAGAATGCAATTCCCACGCAAAGGATAAACGCAAAAAGAATTGTTCCTGGAAATCTATGCATAAGTTCCGTGAAATAAATGCTGTTGCTCGCTTCGATAAATATCTGATGTTGTATTCTCCCTCACATTGCAGGCTCACATTTGCACTTTAATATATTAATAAATTCGGAAACGATTGTCAATAAAATTGGGACGTGACGTGAATGAAAAATATGGTATCATCTAATAATAATAATAATAATAATAATAATAATAATAATAATAATAATAATTTTATTATATCTATTATTATTCAGAACTGTACCCAGAATAATTGTGCTATATATTAAATAAACAAAAGTGCTAATTACTTATGTCTTTTATTAATACATTCAGACTCTTGCAGTTTTTTTATGAAATAAAGATATATAATTCCTGTTTATTTACTTATTACAGTCTAAAGGTCTAAACAAAAGCCAAACTCTTTTGCAATCTCTAAACATACTAGGCCATAAAGCATTGCAATCTCTAAACAAAACCCAAAGGCCTTTTTCAAATCTCTAAACAAAAGCCAAAGGCCTTTTGCAATCTCTAAACAAAAGCCAAAGGCCTTTGCAATCTCTAAATAAAATCCAAAGGCCTTTCCAGTCTCCATTCCAATCTCCAAACAAAAGCCAGACGCTCAACATACACAAGCAATTTCAGCTTTAAACCGAGCAGGCTTCAGACATCATTTCACATGCACGATCAATTAAGGGAGTTTATTACCCTGCCAGTGCAAACAATCGCATGCAATTGCTTTTCATGACTCTGGGAACTGCTTCAGTAAACAAAGGAGAGATTTAATACATCGGATGGGAAGCTTTTATTTGGCCGTAATGATTTAATTAAGGGAGGTTTTGTTCATTTTGAAATGTATTTTCAAAGGTCAATGAACATAAAGCAACGAGTCGTGATCCGACCTCCAGCTTACTCGGGACGCGTGAAAGATTTTCCCGTAGCGAATAAGTTTTAAACGAACGTAAATTAAAAAGTGCTAAAATCTATGGACAAATAATGCGTTGTTTCACCAACGAAAATTAAAATGAATACGTTATATCTTATTAAAAGTAATTCTTCTGTACTGTTTAACTTGCACATTATTTATTTTTTACAGTTTCATTCAAATAAATAAATCGTAAATACCCTATCCTAAAATTCATGCATCTTTAACATAAGGCGAAACACCTTTTTCAGACCTTTTTAGGCTCTCCCATAGACCTTTCCTATCCCCCCACAACAGCAATAACAACAACGAAGTAGTTGGTAGGCTTACTCCCCGAGTAAGTGAAAATACCTAAATCATCAAAATTGAATAAAATCGTCTTTCCTTAAAACGTATAAATAAAAGCTAAGGAAAAAGATCTGGAAAGAAATTATATTTCATATTAGTATAACGCTACTATCATATATTACCTAATTATTATTATTATTATTATTATTATTATTATTATTATTATTATTATTATTATTATTATTATTATTATTATTATTATTAATATTCAGAAGATGACGTTCAGGTACAAAATAGTTTTCTAAAAAAGCTGAATTGAGACGGTTTAAAAAAAAAAATTCTATCAAGAAAAAACAGATTGAAAAATAACAGACAGAAATATGTTGTATTTTTCCCATGGAATTTAAAGTTCCTGGCAACGTTAAAAAAAAGTCATTCTGTTAAAATAATGAAGTAGTATTTTGTTTGTTACCTCTCACTGACATTTTTTCCTGCCTTTCAGTCTTAATGAATGCTATCTAGACATTTTTTTCTATTTGAATGAACTTTTTCCACAACCGCCCAAACGAAATTCACATCAATGCGGAAGTATTTATTTCCTAAGCTCATTTTCCTTCGATTTTTTGGCACTGATAGCAATGTCAGCTATGTCATAATTGCTCTAGAATATGCTTAAATTAATCCCTAATTCTTTATGTGAATTCTTAAAAAGGCAAAGTTAGTTTTGTTTGAACTAAGAGACAATATCAATTTTTTCTACCTAGTATAAATACAAGCCCAGTTGCTTTCATCAATTTACCTCTGAAAAAAAAAAAAAAAAAAAAAAAACTCGAGACAGTATAAATTTATCTCCGCCTGCCAAAAGAGCAGAACTGGCATTTATTTAATCGAATATGTCAAGAGTGCCTGCAACACACGTCCCATCCCCACAGAACATCGGACGTGTAACGTCACACACATAGCCAGGGAAAAACACCATATGTACAATGGAAAACAATAAAAGCAACTTGTGATGAAAAGACATTGCAAATTGGGGGGGAAAAACTCCCCCACGCCCATTTTTTTCACCGAATTGTTCCCTGTCAGGGAACGAATGTATTGGTGAGACAAGAGCCAAAAAAGTATTTACAAATATATGGCCATGGGATGGATACATACGTTTGACTATGAACTGGTGAATTAAGCACAAACATATTTACAAATATTTGACCATAGGAGAAATAGATACGTTTGGCTATGAATTGGTGAAACAAGAGCCAAAATTATTTACAAATATCTGGCCATAGGATGAATAGATACGTTTGACTTTGATACATAACTTACATTTCATTCTGTGGATGTTTTATCACATCATTTTTACTGGCCTGCCAAAAAGTTTGGAAATATAAATGACCTAATTCGTGGTAGCTGTATTATTATTATTATTATTATTATTATTATTATTATTATTATTATTATTATTATTATTATTATTATTATTATTATTATTATTATTATATGTGTGTACATATATATAAGTAATTGATCAGATCTTCAATACAATTCGCTACTTTTCTGAAATACACACACATACACACAAAATCGAGGGGAATTCGATGCATATGCCCACGTTTTCGAAATCGTAGCTGCAAATAAAAAAAAAATATAATAATAATGAACAAATGGGCCCATTCATACCTCAGCCAAGTGAACTCTGCTGGCTGCTGCAACATATTGCAAGATCATAAGGTCACAACTCACCTCCAGGTTTTGTTTACGAGTTCTCGAAGTTGCCCATTTCCCCGGGAAAACAGGACTATAACAACCCAAGTCATTCGATTCAGGCTTATAAAGTTCCGGGCTTATGAACTTAGAGTTCCTGCAACTTGGCTCATTATTGACGTAACTGGAACGCGCCTTTCAACTCCACCCGAGTTTCGAGTTGAAAAATAAAAACCTGCTTTTAATTGATTTTCTTTCCTAAACTTACAGGTCTGGGAACAGGCCCCTCGTGTAAAGGAACTTAGAAGTTGTTAGGAGGGCGGCTGGAAACATTATTATTTCTGGGATCCAGTATTTCTGGATTCCAGTATTTCTGGGATCCAGTTTCGCCCTGCCGACGGCTTTGCAAAGTCGAGGAGGTCATATGTGTGTTGCAATGCAGTGATGCCTTTGTGAAGGGGCTGGAGATGGAAGAGGATAGGGTCTCTCTCTCTCTCTCTCTCTCTCTCTCTCTCTCTCTCTCTCTCTCTCTCCTCTCTCGTAGTAGCCATCTCTGCTTGGTGAGGACGTACCGCGTGAAAGTCACAATATCACAGATATCACAAGTTTAACATACGACTAGAATTTGAGAATATCTAGAAGTGTTCGTGAACTAATCGGTGATAAGATTAGTGTGAAAATAGTAGGATAAAGCGTCTTCTAAGTTAGTTTATCAAGTGTAATACTATAAATCAGAACAAGATGGCAGTAAGTTCCAACTGCGGGAAAAGGTGGCGTAATTTGGCGTGTCTAGCAGAATCGCAATACGATGAGGTAGCAGGAAGGGAACTGGCATTTCTCATCTATGAAATCAGCAACAGTCCTAACCAAAAAGATACAAAAAGCATTCATAGATATATTAGAAGGATATAATCCTTCAAACTGGAACTAAATCTAATGAAAACATCTTGAAAATAATTGAAGAAGTTCCAAATAAAATCCAAGTGGTCAAGAGACTCATAAAGAAAATATAGGCCTGTGAGTCTAACATCACATATAATGAAAGTGTATGAAAGGGTAATGAAGAAAAATATTATGAAACATTTAATAAAAAAAAATAATTTGTTTAATAAAGGACAACATGGTTTCGTACCCGGAAAAAGTACACAAACCCAACTGTTAGTCCACCGTGAAAACATATTCAAAATATGAAAAGCGGAAATGAAAACAGATGTGGTTTATTTAGACTTTGCAAAAGCTTTTGATAAAGTTGACCATATATATTAGCGAAGAAAATTAGAAAACACAAATATCGTGGATAAAGGTAGGGGAAGATGGTTAAAAGAATTTTTACACAACGAAAACAGATAGTTATTGCAAACGACGAGAAATCGGATGAAGCCAAGGTAATATCCGGGTGCCGCAAGGTACGGTGTAGCTGCAATACTGTTTGTTATTATGATTGAAGACATAAGACAATAATGTTAAGGATTCGGTAGTGAGTAGTTTCGCAGATGACACAAGAATAAGTAGAGAAATTACTTGTGATGAAGATAGGAACGCTCTACAAAGAGACTTAACAAAGTATATGATTGGGCAGAGGTAAATAGGATGGTATTTAACTCTGATAAATTTGAATCAATAAATTATGGAGAACCGAGAAAGAAGCTATATGCATATAAGGGACCTAATAATGAGACATCACAAATAAGGAAGCAGTTAAAGACCTTGGTGTGATGATGAATAGGAACATGTTATGCAATGATCAAATAGCAACTCTGTTGGCAAAATGTAAAGCAAAAATGGGAATGTTGTTACGGCACTTCAAAACAGAAAAGCTGAACACATGATTATGCTTTATAAAACATATGTTCGTAGTCCACTTGAATATTGCAATATGATATGGTACCCACACTATCAAAAGGATATTGCACAAATAGAGAGTGTACAAAGGTCCTTTACAGCTAGAATAGAAGAAGTTAAGGACCTAGCCAACTACTGGGAAAGACTACAATTCAAAATTAAAATTATATAGTCTGGAAAGGAGAAGAGAACGCTACATGATAATTCAGGCCATGGAAAACAGATAGAAGGAATAGCAGAAAATATCATGGAACTAAAAATATCAGAAAGAGCAAGCAGAGGTAGATTAATAGTGCCCAAAAATATACCAGGAAAAAAATAAGGAAAGCACACAGGACATTAATCCACTACGCACCAGCATCGATAATGCAGCGTCCTATTCAATGCGTTGCCAGCTCATCTGAGGAATATATCAGGATTGTGAGCGTAGATGTGTTTAAGAATAAGCTCGACAAATATCTAAACTGCATCCCAGACCATCCAAGATTGGAAGATGCAAAATATACCGGAAAGATGTACTAGCAATCTCTGGTAGACATTAGAGGGTGCCTCACACTGAGGGACTGGGGGCAACCCGAACAAGATGTAAGGTCTGTAAGGTAAGGTCTCTCTCTCTCGGTATGTTAGTTTCACTCAATGTTTTTTTGGGGCTATTCTTGTCAACTAGTTAATCGTTTCACTGCTTATTAATCTCTCCTCTCTCTCTATCTCTCTCTCTCTCTCTTAGCAGAATTTGCAATACGATGAAGGTAGCAGGAAGGACCTGGCATTTCTCATCTATGAAAAATCAGCAAACAGTCCTAACCAAAAAGATACAAAAGCATTCATATATATATTAGAAGGATATAATCCTTCAAACTGGAACAAATTCTAATGAAAACATCTTGAAAATAATTGAAGAAGTTCCAAAATAAATCCAAGTGGTCAAGAGACTCATAAAAAGAAAATATACATAAACCAACATATTCCGACAAAGAAAATGAATAAGGTGAATGTGAATATCCTAATTGATGCATTAGGAAAAAGAATGCCAAAAGCATGCAAAACTGTGTAAGGTTTGGTATAGCATAGTCAATCCACAAAACCTAATCAGAAAATGTGCTGCATGCAACATTCCGACCATCCACAGTGTGCTGAGGTAATACAAGATTTGAGAAAGATACAAGAATTTTTTGTTCAACATGTTCTACCATGGATAGACAATGTTATTAAATCAAGGATTGAATGTACAAATAGTTGAGGATGAAGAGAAGAGGAAGAAGGAAGAAGAAGAAGAAAAAAAGAAAAAGAAGAGAGGAAAACGGAAGAGAAGTAAACAAAAATGAAATGACAGAAAAAAATAAGGGAAAACAAAGAACAAGATATAAAAAGTTATGGATGCAGAGATACTCATTGATACTACATATGAGGCAATAAAGCAGCATACCTACGAAGAAATAAAGTACGATATGACAACAGAAAAGCAAATCCCGAAGAGGCTCTACCCAGATCTATACAATGACGGGAAAGAGGAAAAATAGACAAGAAAGACAAAATCTGCAACCTTTTGAAAAGAGGGAATTGCAGATTTGGAGAAAGATGTTACTACAAACATCCTAAGATATGTCAAAACTATGAAATATATGGTAAATGTGCAATACTTAGATGGATATGGGGATGATTGCAGAGATCTGCATCCAAAAATATGTAAAAACCTAAAAAGAAGGAAAAGGATGTAAGTTCGACAAAAAATGCAAATATATGCACCCTGTAGCCATGAATCATAATCAAATAAATAACCAACCAAGTAATAAAAAATCCAAAATAAGAAAGAAACAAATAAAGAGAGAAATCAAGAATATCAGTAAAAGAGAAAAGCAAACCACCAATGAGATATGCAGAGGTGTCAGCAAAAAATTTCAAAGCATCAGCTCGAAATTCTACTCAAGAGATAATAACTGTATTTATTATGCAAGAGGATATTGCAGAAACGGCGAAAATTGCAGATTCAGACACAAAATGAATAATTTATGATGAAGGAAGATCAAATATTATGGAAAAAGTTGGATTTTTTAATGTCAGAAATTTCTGGAAATGAAAAAAGAACAACATACCAGAACAGGAAAGAAGACATGGGAAAATCCTTATTACTACCAGTATTAAATGAAGGAGAAAACACGCAAACCATCATAGTGATGAATGCGCAGGGTTTAGTTACGAGTAACTCAAAAAGAAAAATAGAGTACTTAGAAGAACTAACCCAAAATGAAAAGAAAATAGATATAATGAATATAAGTGAAACCTGGTATTCCAAGAGACTTGGGAATGATGATCAAATAAAAGGGTTCCAAACTTATAGATCAGATAGAAAAAATAGGAATCAAGGGGGAACCGCAATATATGGGAAAGACAAAAAACAAAGGAAAAAAATATATGAGAATATAGTAACTCAGAATGTGAACTAATAGCGGTAGAATTTGAATCTGAAAAATTGATGAACATAGTAATATATAGACCTCCTAATACTAAAGAGTTTGACTTAATAATTGAAAAATTGGATGATATATGTAGAAATCACAAGGACTGGGACTATTCTCCTATCTGGTGACTTCAACTTTCCTTTCGTAGAATGGAAAGAACGAATAGGAGATTGTGGTTGTACTTATACATATAAAAAAGAGAGTAATAGTAGTGCAGAAGATAAGAGGCAATTTGAAAAGCTATTAGATTGCTACTAGAATACAACATTCAACAAATAAATCAACCTGCCAACAAGAAAGGAAAATACTTTAGACCTAGTATTTGTGAACGAGATGAATTATGTTAAAGAAATAATAGTTTATAATGCGAGTATTTTCAGACCATAATGTCATAGAATTAACAGTTCATTCCAAAGCAAGTGAAAATAGAGATAAGCAAGAAAATGAAAAAAGTGGGAAGGATATGGAAAATACAACTTCTACAGTAAAAATATAAAATGGTCAGAAATTAATGAAGAATTAAACAAAGATTGGGATAACATTTTCGTAAGTGATGACATAAGGGTAAATACGGAGATATTATATAAAATATTGGAGAAAATAGTGGGAAAAATATATACCGAAGAAGAAAAGTAAACATCATTCATGCATACCAAGAGACAGAAGGATCTTGTTCCAGAAAATCAGAAAGTGGAAAAAAGGTCTTGCAAAGAAAAAAAATGCATGGAAAGTTATAGAACTAAAAAGTAAGATAGAAAATGCAGAACAAAAGATTATACAATCAAAAGAAAATGAAAAACGGGACTTGGAAGAAAAAACCCTATTAATATAATCAAGCAACCCCCCAAACTATTATACTCATATGCGAAGAAGATGAATAAAAGAAGAATAGAAATAGGCCCTCTGAGAATTGAAGGGAGATTAACGAATGAAAAAAGTAAATTTGCAACATACTGGCAGAACGATATAAGAGAGAATTCACCCCTAGTAATAGATAATGAAGATAATGATATAGAAGTAAGGGATGAAAATAGGAATATTTAGCTGACATAGATATTAATGAAGCTGATATTGTGCAGGCTATTAATGAAATTAAAAATGGAGCTGCTGCAGGGCCTGATGGAATTCCTGCTATTTTGTTTAAAGAAAGTCAGTTCATTCTATCGCAAAGCCACTTGCAATTATTATTAAGACAAAGTGTAGATACAGGCAAGATTTATGATGAGCACAAATTAGCATATATTACCCCTACTTTCAAAAGTGGATCAAGAACTAGAGGCAAGTAATTATAGGCCTGTGAGTCTAATCACATAGTATGAAAGCTGTATGAAAGGGTAATAAGAAGAAAAATATTATGAAAACATTTAATAATAAAAAATAATTTGTTATAAAGGACAACATGGTTTTCGTCGACCCGGAAAAAGTACACAAACCCAACTGTTAGTCCACCGTGAGAACTATTCAAAAAATATGAAAAGCGGAAATGAAACAGATGTGGTTTATTTAGACTTTGCAAAGCTTTTGATAAAGTAGACCATAATATATTAGCGAAGAAAATTAGAAAACACAATATCGTGGATAAAGTAGGAAGATGGTAAAAGAATTTTTACACAACAGAAAACAGATAGTTATTGCAAACGACGAGAAATCGGATGAAGCCAAGGTAATATCCGGTGTGCCGCAAGGTACGGTGTTAGCTGCAATACTGTTTGTTATTATGATGAAGACATAGACAATAATGTTAAGGATTCGGTAGTGAGTAGTTTCGCAGATGACAAGAATAAGTAGAGAAATTACTTGTGATGAAGATAGGAACGCTCTACAAAGAGACCTTAACAAAGTATATGATTGGGCAGAGGTAAATAGGATGGTATTTAACTCTGATAAATTTGGAATCAATAAATTATGGAGACAGAGAAAGAAAGCTATATGCATATAAGGGACCTAATAATGAGACCATCACAAATAAGGAAGCAGTTAAAGACCTTGTGTGTGATGATGAATAGGAACATGTTATGCAATGATCAAATAGCAAACTCTGTTGGGAAAATGTAAAGCAAAAATGGGAATGTTGTTACGGCACTTCAAAACAAGAAATGCTGAACAACATGATTATGCTTTATAAAACATATGTTCGTAGTCCACTTGAATATTGCAATATGATATGGTACCCACACTATCAAAAGGATATTGCACAAAATAGAGAGTGTACAAGGTCCCTTTACAGCTAGAATAGAAGAAGTTAAGGACCTAGACTACTGGGAAAAGACTACAATTCTTAAAAACATATTTATATAGTCTAGAAAGGAGAAGAGAACGCCTACATGATAATTCAGGCATGGGAAACAGAGAAAGAATAAGCAGAAAATATCATGGAACTAAAAATATCAGAAAGAGCAAGCAGAGGTAGATTAATAGCCCTGCAAACTATACCAGATAAAATAAGGAAAGCACACAGGACATTAATCACTACGCACCAGCATCGATAATGCAGCGTCTATTCAATGCGTTGCCAGCTCATCTGAGGAATATATCAGGAGGAGCGTAGATGTGTTTAAGAATAAGCTCGACAAATATCTAAACTGCATCCCAGACCATCCAAGATGGAAGATGCAAAATATACCGGAAGATGTACTAGCAACTCTCTGGTAGACATTAGAGGTGCCTCACACTGAGGGACTGAGGGGCAACCCGAACAAGATGTAAGGTCTGTAAGGTCTGTAAGGTCTCTCTCTCTCTCTCTCTCTACTCTCTCTCTCTCTCTCTCTCTCTCTCTTTCTCTCTCTGTTGGTAGTTTGGGGCTATTCTTGTCAATATTTTGATTATATATATATATATATATATATATATATATATATATATAAATATATATATATATATATATATATATATATTAATATATATATATATATTATATATATATATGTATATATATATATATATATATATATATATATATATATATAGTATATATATATATATATATATATATATATATATATATATACACACACCAAGAGGAGAGAGAGAGAGAGAGAGAGAGAGAGAGAGAGAGAGAGAGAGAGAGAGAGAGAGAGAGAGAGAACTGACATTGTAGTCAGAGGTAGAAAGATTCAAGTGACAAGTTGAAGAAATCTTTTTGCCTTGGTAACTCGAACTCTAGAGAGGAGAGAGAGAGAGAGAGTTTTTCGTACCCTGTGTTGGAGGTGTCTCTCCCATGTCTATTTCCCTGTGGGTTATTTTTGGCTTTATCAGTATCAGCCTGTTTCTAAATAAAGGGTAACCTGATGACCTCTCTCTCTCTCTCTCTCTCTCTCTCTCTCTCTCTCTCTCGAAACGAAACGAAACGAAGGAATAATCGCCAATAGTCGCAAACTAATTTCACGAATTCCCGAATAATGAAACTTGCAGTCCACTCGCTGGAATAACTTTCATCTGAAATTAGAATAGTTTTATGCCAGATTATTTCTTTAATTAATGCGACTTTATCGGTACATAAAAGCGTCGTTATCTCTCTCTCTCTCTCTCTCTCTCTCTTTATATATATATATATATATATATATATATATATATATATATATATATATATATATATATATATATATATATATATATATATATAGATATATATATATATAATTAATATAATATATTAATATATTATATATTAATATATTATTATAGTGGACGAAGTGCCAAGTACCTGGTTACTACACTTACCAATCATTAGTTGTTACCTCACAACAGCCAGACACCTGAACCTTCATCACAGGTAAAAAACGACTGAATACTCTAAAGGTAACAGTGATCCCTTAAACAACCTACCAGTATTACAGAAAATCAGACAAAGTTCATTACAACAGGTGTGAGGTAATCTTATATGTAATCAAATTAATTAAAGGGCATCACTCCATCAACAACTTTAAAAGTCTAAGTATTTCCCTGATTTCAGAAGTCTAAGTACTCCTCTGGTTCTAAGTCACTTCAAGTAAATTGAAGGAAAACAGCTCAATTACCACTCTATGTTTCTACCTAAACATAAATATAATCACTTACATATACTTGTGAAAAAGAAAACTCTTATAAAAATTTTAAATACAAAAATTTATCATCAAACTCAAAATTTATAAGTGAAATTCACAATATCAGGGAAATTTACCGTTACTTGACAACAAAGCAAAGTTTAATCAATTCTTGATTTAATTAAGTAAAATTAAATCAAAATTAATTTATCACAAAATTCAAGAAAATATATTAATTTAATCGAAATTCAAAAGTGTTAGGCAATAATTAAAATTTGTAAATTAATTCACAAGTGCCAAAAAACAATCAAACTGGAAAAGAATTCCAAGTAAATGCAAACTAATTCACAACTGTTAAATTCAATTAAATGTGCAACAATTAAGTAATTAAAACAATTAAGTTAATTAAACTGTAAATGCAAATGAAAACACATCACAAAAAATATGGAAAATACCAAAATTGTAAAATCTCTAATCACACAGAATATAAAAATAAAAACACACACTTCAATAAGAAAATGGAATGCACAAAAAATCACTTCAATAAGAAAATGGATAAATGCACAAAAAAATCACTTCAAATGAAACAAAGAAAAAACTAAAAAATTTGCAATGTGTAAAACATGTAAATGTTTCACCAAATCACTGTAACTATTAGTTGCAACTAATAAACTTTCAATAACACATTACCTTGGTACCAATTTTCTCTGCTGCAGTTAGTTCAAAAATTTCACCAATTCACAGTATTCCAAAAAAGAAAGGGCTCCGTTACACACTTGTACATTGTTTGTTCAGATTCCACAATAAGCACTAAATTATACTAAATAACTCTAAGAAATATGACATCTAAAATTTACGAGTGACCATTCAGTAAGTATCAAATCTTTACTTTAATGTAATATCAAATATGGTGTGGGAGAGGGAGAGAGGAAATAGATCTGAACGCAATGAGGTTCTAAGTCTGAATGATTCTTTCTTTTCGTATGGAAGCTGAACAGTAGATTTCGCACAAAACGTTTTGGGGCCGAGAGACAGTTACTTTCATAAAAATTATCTTTCAAAACAATATCTAAAGAGAAATTGGAATTACAATCACGAATAAAATTTTTTATTACGTGATTTAAGATGATAAAATTATTCTTATAAAGAAGGAATAATGATTTACAAAGAAAGCAACATTAAATGACATCATTCCCCAAAGATGACGTATGCTTAAACAGAAGGTTCTAGAACGATCTTACGAAAAGATGATACAGTGCCATAGGAACAGGGTAAAATCTTCACGTAGCTTCTCAACAAAGACATACACGTCTGAAACCAGTCATGTACGTAGTATGCTCTACAGGTTCCAAACAGAAGTCCCTTATCAGACGTGTTGACATGTTATGAAAACAAAACGGAGACCTCGAGCTTCCCTATCTGAGATGTTGACATATTATGGAAACAATTTCTAGCTTAGAACGGACAAAGTTAATCTCTATCTTTTCACATTCTACATTATATTCTTTTAAATTATGTTATGCGAAATCTAAACATACATTTTTAGAACATCCTATAACTCTAAGCTAAATAAGGAATCTGAAAATGTTGCAAAACTCTTTTATATAACATTTCATACAGTCAAAGAGAAGATATATGTGTTATGAAAGTAGCAGCATATATATATATATATATATATATATATATATATATATTATATATATATATATATATATATAGATATCAGTCTATGCAAGGTGAATGACAATCCTTTATTCCTATTATTTGTACTTTATTGTAGCGACGTTTCAAGACATAAAAGTCCCATTATCAAGCCAAAAAGAAGATAAAACAAAAGTTAAAATCCTAAACTCGGAATACATACTAAAAGTTTAAAAAGTTTACAAATATAAAAAGCAAGTACAAGAGTAGGGAGGAGTCAATACCATAAGGTGCTGAAAGCACAGACCGAGTGACAATTCGGACTGGGTCAGCTTCGACTTGAACTCACGAGCGATACAGAGGTGTTGAGGAAGACTGGGTGTTTAACGGCGGAACGAGTTGTTTAATGAAAAGTGATTCTAAATAGCTAAATGATGTTCGTTAGGGGATTGGCCTATAATTTTAAACTCTTTGTAATTCAAGTCATGTTTACATTTCTTTGTATGCTCGCGTATACATGAAAACTCAGGATTAGTTAATTTGACACCTGTTCTGTAACTAACGCCTCGATGAGAATCTAATCTCACTTTGAGTAACCTCCGTGTGGAGCCGATGTACTTCCCTAGATTACATCTAGGGCAATTAAAGAGATATACGACTCCTGAGGTCATCAGTGGACTGAGTTTCTCCTTTTGTGTTTAAAGAGATCTGATATTCATTGGGTTGCAAGGTATTAGTTTTAATTCAATTGCAGGAAAAAAACTTTCTATTGACAGTTTCAATTCATGGTAGAAATTTTTGTTATGAATAAATGGGACTCTTGCAAACAATCGTAATTTTGGCACTGTTGGCATTTTAATTTTAGGATGGAATATATTGTTCAAGAATTTTTGCTAGGTGGGTTTTATAAAAAAGTTTCGATGGAAAGCAATTGTCAGTGAAATATTGGTGGAGATAGGTTATTTCATTGTGAAAATGATTCCAGTTAGACGTTATGTTAAAAGCCTTATGAAAGAGGATAGACATGGAGTTTAGTTTCGTTGGTCCCTGTTTCTAGGAAGTTTTTTCTTTGGATTTTTTTTTCTGTCCGCCCTCAGATCTCGAAAACGACTGAGGCTAGAGGGCTGCAAATGGCTACGTCGATCTTCCACCCCCCAGTCATCAGACGTACCAAATTGCAGCCCTCTAGCCTCAGTGGTTTTTATTCTATTCAAGGTTAGAGTTAGCCAATGTGTCAAATGAATCGCGAAAATATGGAACGCGACGAATATGTATATATAAAGAAAGACAGACTCCCCCGAGAGGAGACAGAAGCAATGGAGATCTGCGTGCAAGGCCTTTCGATATCTCGTCCTTTACTGGGATAACCCATTTTTAGTAATAATATCCCATCAGCGAGAACATGACATCTTTAAAAAGAAACGATGCAGAGGACCACCGCTGTTCTGTTTACCACCTCGCTTTTGGTCTGCCATTCTGCAAAGCATCCTTACCACAATACTTGGGTCTCTTTTATCCCCTCCTTCCCCCCACCAAAAGGGGGTCTTTTTAGACGCAATACCCGGAAATTCTCGGGGCCACCGAGAGAGCAGAATGGCCAAGTTCTTAAAACGCACAAGACGTTGAGGAGAATTTATGCCCCATCAAAATATCAGGGCCAGTACAAGATCGCGTGAGGTTTTTGCATGCGAGCATAAATTCAGTGCGATATAGATATTGCTACGTACAAAGAAGAGAATTCTATTTAGACTTTGTGGGGGTATAAGTGTGGTGCGATTTCATCTTTTATTTATTTATCTATCTAACTATTTATCTAGTATCTATTTGTTTATTTATTTATTTATTTATTTATCTATTTATATACATATATATGTGTGAATGTAATAGTCACAATGCTCTCCTAACATTTGCATATGTATTTGGTAAAAATGACCAATAGATTCTACATATATACACATATATACATGCTTAAAAAATCACAGTAGATGCACGTGACTTCATTAAATAAGCGAATACCACAGGAAAATGATAGTCAGAAATCCAAGCGCTTTCGTCTTTACCAAGACATTGTCAAGGAACGAATGAAATACAATTGGAGAGAAAGTTATCAGGTAAACAACAGATCAAAAATACCAGAAGGTTAATTGTCAAAAGGGTAAAAGTTAAAGAGATAATCCAGTATTATCGGATATCACACGGTCACAAACCAAAACATAATTTAACCCTAACAGAAACTACAAAATATCCGTACAGTCCAAAACATGTCAAACTGAATATATTAATTTGGTTGCTTTTATTTATCTACAACTTTTTCCATTATGAAGGCATCAAGTTTAAATAAACCAAGACTTAGATTTAGAACATTTCTATTATTTGACATGATGAAACAAGATTCAATGATATTCCTTTTAACTGTGTCATTACATGGAATTAAGGCTCTTGCTTAACTCCAGTTAATAGGATAACTAAATCTCTCATACGTACGATTAATGCATTCGATATTTGCCCAGTTCTCACAGAATATTGGTGCTGTTTCAGACGTTGTGAAAGAGATTTACCGGTCTGTCCGTAATAGACTTTATCACACTTTTTGCAAGGAATTTCATATATCCAGCCTGGAAGATCTTTAGGAAAATTTTTTATTATTAAACTCTTGACATTAATATTACTGAAAACAACATTTATGATAAAAAGCTTTAAAATTCTGGGAATATCTAAAAACCTTTCATCACAGGGTAATTTTACAACGTTATGCTTGATAAATTCTACTAAATTCAAGTTTGTCATTAGTTGAATAAAATGTTTTTCTAGCTCTTTTCCATGCCACAGTCCTTGGGTATTTAAGTTTCAATGCAATATCATAAATAGTTTCAATCTCAATGTCACTAAACTGCGAGCTACAGAAATGTAAGGCCCTTAGGAACAACTCAGAAAAAACAGAGAATTTCACATTTTTATGGTGATTGGAGTGGTAATGAACAAAAGAGACAATGTTAGTTGATTTCCGAAAGACTGAAAAGGTGAAATTTCTATCATTTCTATGGACAGTTACATCAAGAAAATTCAAATTACAATTTCTTTCTTCCTCTACATTAAATTCTATAGAAAGGACTAAATTATTGAGATTATTAAGGAATTCCTGGAGATTTTCGTGAACTGGCCAAATACAGAAAATATCATCCACATACCTAAACCATATAACTTTTTGGGGCAAAATTCTTGGTAAGAGTTTTGTCTCAAAAAATTCCATGTAAATATTGCTAAGGACAGGAGATAAGGGATTACCCATAGCCATGCCAAACTTTTGTACGAAAAAATTCCCCATTAGAACGAAATTCACTATCTTTGATACATAACCTTGTGAGACTAATGAGGTTTGCTACAGTTCAGAGAATATCATGACGTTCTAATTCATCCTCCAAATATTCAAGTAAATCATCAACAGGCACTTTTGTAAATAAAGAGACAACATCCAAACTAATCATATTAAAATCAAAATTCAAATTTAAATTATTCAATTTGTTTATAAAATCAACACTGTTTTTAACATTCGTGTTAGAAATGTTTTCTACCAAACGTGTAAGAATTTTTACAAGCCATTTAGATCAATTATACGTAACTGAGCCTACTGAACTAATGATTGGTCTGATGGGGTTATTGATTTTTTTGTGTCATGACTAAACCATACATATAAGGTAGGGAGGCGCATTGCGGTGTAAACTGTTTAATTAAATGGTCCAAGCCCTTCAGAATGTATTTAATTAATTTATTAGTATGGGAGTTCACTGTCTGTGTAGGATCAGACCTCAATTTCGTATAAGTATCAGTATCATTTAGCAATGCCATTATTTTACTTACATAGTCACTTTTATTCATTATTACCACAGCATTAGATTTGGTTTGTGACCGTGTGATATTCGATAATCCTGGATTACTCTTTAACGTTTACCCTTTTGACAATTAACCATCTGGTATTTTTGATCTGTTGTTTACCTGATAACTTTCTCTCCAATTGTATTTCATTCGTTCTTTGACAATGTCTTAGTAAAGACAAAAGCGCTTGGATTTCTGACTATAATTTTCCTGTGGTATTCGTTTACATATTTGCATACCCATATCGTTTTATCATCCTCTTTTGTTTTTATTTTTTGATCAGCTCCAAAATATTTGCCTATTGATAATTCCTTCATCGCAGTAATTTCCAGTGTTCGGTTTGGATGGAAATGGAATGACATCGTATTCTAATAACATTGCCATCAATAGGATTATGCATAAGATTGCGAGCCGTCAGTGCAGCTCCTAATAGTCGATTCAAATCAACCGTGCATTTGATGTCTAGGCCAGGTATTCCCTTACGACGCTCCTGAGAGGTGGAACATACATACATCCTGCCCATGTGAACTCTCGAGAGAGACTGAGGAGTTCCCAGCCCTGTGATTGGCTTATCAACAGCCAATCAGGAGGAGCGTCGTAAGGGACCGGCCTATAGACATCAAATGCACAGCTGATGTGAATCGACTATAGATTATACAGACTGAGGATCTGAAGTATTTTAAAAAGTAACTAAAAACCTTTTTGCTTAAATCGATGCTATGATATGGAAGATCAGACGGTGAATGTGGAATCTGCAGTGTTTGTTTGTTTGTTTGTTTGTATGGTGTTTTTACGTTGCATGGAACCAGTGGTTATTTAGCAACGAGACCAACGGCTTTACGTGACTTCCGAACCACGTCGAGAGTGACCTTCTATCACCAGAAATACACATCTCTCACTCTTCAATGGAATGCCCGAGAATTGAACTCGCGGCTAACGAGGTAGCACGCCAACACCATACCGACCACGCTTCTGCAGTGTGATCAAATACATCCGATGGCTAAACTGTCAATTTGATCATGGGGGTCATGGGAGCCCTATGGACGTGGTGCGGGTCCCTGGATAACCCCTCAACAAGTAGTAGTAACCTAGGGGTGTTTACTGGTTGCGATTTGGCCGAATTAGTGCCTATGGCGGGAGGAGGGTGGGGGTATTGTCTTGCCTTATAAGTCGTAATGTGACATGGCTTACCAAACACTTTTACTTGTGACCTTTACAGGCAAAAATGATTGACCTCAGTGGGATATAAATTTTTTACCTATTTACCTATATGCATTCTTGCCTTCATACCCGTGT
Source organism: Macrobrachium nipponense (assembly GCF_015104395.2). Taxonomy (NCBI): domain Eukaryota; kingdom Metazoa; phylum Arthropoda; class Malacostraca; order Decapoda; family Palaemonidae; genus Macrobrachium; species Macrobrachium nipponense. The sequence goes on along the minus strand of NC_087224.1, from coordinate 1,941,858 downwards.
GTGAATCAAAATACGTACAGAACCTGAACACATGCATCTATATATATATAGTATAAATATATATAGAGTAAATATGGTCATTTGTTATTCATCGGTATTCAGGAGGCGTGATCCGACCTCCAGCTTACTCGGGACGCATGCAAGATTTTCCATTCGCAAATGAGTTGTAAACAAACGTAAATTAAAACATGCTAAAATCTATGGACAAATAACGCGTTGTTTCACCAACGAAAATCAAAATGAATACGCTATATTTTATAAGAAGTAATTGTTCTGCACTGTTTAGCTTGCAGATTATTATTTTTCACATTTTTATTCTGATAAATGAATCATAAATACCCTATCCCAAAATTCATGCATATTTAACAGAAAGAAAAACACCTTTTTCAGACCTTTTTAGGCTCTTCAACAACGAAGTAGTTGGTAGGCTTACTTCCCAAGTAAGTGAAAATAACTAGATCATAAAAGAATGAATAAAACTGTCTTTCCTTAAATCGTAAAAATATTAGCATAACGCCACTATATCAAAATAAAATATATTTACCATGATCTTGTTATTATTGTTTATTATTATTATTATTTTATTATTATTAATTATTATTATTAGTTATTATTATTCTTATTATTATTATTATTAATTATTATTATATTCAGAAGATGACGTTCAGTTACTAAATAGTTTTCTAAAACAGCTGAATTGAGACGGTTTTCGAAAAAATTCTATCAAGAAATAGCATATCAAAAAATAAAAGACAAAAATATATTACATTTTTTTCTATAGAATTCAAAGTTCCTGGCAGCATTGACAAAAAAAGTCATTCTGTCAAAATAATGAAGTATTATTTCTTTTGTAACCTCTCACTGACATTTTTTTCTGCCTTTCAGTCTTAATGAATGCTATCTAGACATTTTTTTCTATTTGAATGAACTTTTTCCACAACCGCCCAAACGAAATTCTCATCAATGCGGAAGTATTTATTTCATACGCTCATTTTCCTTCGATTCTTTGGCACTGATAGCAATGTCAGCTATGTCATAATTGCTCTAGAATATGCTTAAATTAATTCCTAATTCTTTATGTGAATTCTTAAAAAGGCAAAGTTAGTTTTGTTTGAACTAAGAGACAATATAAATTTTTTCTACCTAGTATAAATACAAGCCCAGTTGCTTTCATCAATTTACCTCTGAAACAAAAACAAAAAAACAAAAGAAAAAAAAAACTCGAGACAGTATGAATGTATCTCCGCCTGCCAAAAGAGCAGAACTGGCATTTATTTAATCCAATATGTCAAGAGTGCCTGCAACACACGTCCCATCCCCACAGAACATCGGACGTGTAACGTCACACACATAGTCAGGGAAAAAACCATCTGTACAATGGAAAACAATAAAGGGAACTTGTGATGAAAAGACATTGCAAATTGGGGGGAAAAACTCCCCCCATTTTTGAACCGAATTGTTTCCTGTCAGGGAACGAATGTATTGGTGATACAACAGCCAAAAGTATTTACAAATATTTGGCCATGAGATGGCTATGAATTGTGAATCAAGTACAAACGCATTTAAAAATATTTGGCAAAAGGATGAATAGATACGTTTAATTTTGATATATAACATACATTTTATTCTGTGGATGTTTTATCACATCATTTTTACCGACCTGCCAAAACTTTTTGAAATATAAATGACCTAATTTGTGGAGCTTGATTATATTATTATTATTATTATTATTATTATTATTATTATTATTATTTATTTTTTTTTTTTTTTTTTTTTTTTTTTTTTTTTTTTTTTTTTTTTTTTGCTCTATCACAGTCCTCCAATTCGACTGGGTGGTATTTATAGTGTGGGGTTCCGGGTTGCATCCTGCCTCCTTAGGAGTCCATCACTTTTCTTACTATGTGTGCCGTTTCTAGGATCACACTCTTCTGCATGAGTCCTGGAGCTACTTCAGCCTCTAGCTTTTCTAGATTCCTTTTCAGGGATCTTGGATCGTGCCTAGTGCTCCTATTATTATGGGTACGATTTCCACTGGCATATCCCATATCCTTCTTATTTCTTATTTTTCAGTCTTTGATACTTATCCATTTTTTTTTCCCTCTCTTTCTCTTCAACTCTGGTGTCCCATGGTATTGCGACATCAATGAGTGATACTTTCTTCTTGACTTTGTCAATCAACGTCACGTCTGGTGCTGTTTTTGCACGTATCACACCTATCCGTTCTGATTACCATAGTCCCAGAGGATCTTTGCCTGATCGTTTTCTATCACTCCTTCAGGTTGGTGCTCGTACCACTTATTACTGCAAGGTAGCTGATGTTTCTTGCACAGGCTCCAGTGGAGGGCTTTTGCCACTGAATCATGCTCTTTTTGTACTGGTTCTGTGCAAGTGCCGGGCATTCACTTGCTATGTGGTTTATGGTTTCATTTTTCGTATTGCACTTCTTACATATGGGAGAGATGTTATTTCCGTCTATCATACTTTGAACATATCTGGTTCTTAGGGACCTGATCTTGTGCCGCTGTTATTCATTCCTTCAGTTTCCTTCTTTAGCTCTCCCCTCTGTAGCCATTGCCAATTGTCATCGCTGGCTAGTTCTTTAGTCTGTCTCATGTATTGTCCGTGCATTGGTTTGTTGTGCCAGTCCTCTGTTCTTTCTGTCTTTCTCCTGTCTCTGTATATTTCTTGGGTCTTCGTCTACTTTTTATTAGTCCTTCTTCCCATGCACTCTTTAGCCACTCGTCTTCACTGGTTTTCAGATATTGCCCCAGTGCTCTGTTTCGATGTTGACGCAGTCCTCTATACTTAGTAGTCCTCTCCCTCCTTTCCTTTCGTGTTATGTATAAGTCTGTCCGTATTTGCTCTTGGGTGTAGTGCTTTGTGTATTGTCATTGTTTCCTGGTTTTCTGATCTATGCTGCGGAGTTCTGCCTTCGTCCATTCGCTATTCCCTGCGCTGTATCTGATTACTGGCACTGCCATGTGTTTATGGCTTTTATCATATTTACCGGCATTGAGTTTTGACTTGAGTATCGCCTTGAGTCTCTGCATATATTCTTTCCTGATCGTGTCCTTCATCTCTTGGTGTTTTATATCTCCTCCTTCCATTATTCCCAGGTATTTGTATCCTGTCTCATCTATGTGTTTGATGTTGCTCCCATCTGGTAGCTTTATCCCTTCAGTTCTCGTTACTTTGCCTTTTTGTATGTTGACTAAGGCACATTTTTTCTATTCCAAACTCCATCCTGATGTCCCCAGATACAATCCTTACAGTCTGGATTAGGGTATCTATTTCCTTGATGCTCTTACAATACAGCTTGATGTCGTCCATGAACATCAGATGGTTGATTTTGTTGCCTCTTTTCTTGAGTTGGTACCCGGCATCCATCTTCTGTAGTTACTTTTGTCATGGGAATCATGGCTACTACGAAGAGTAGTGGGGGACAGTGAGTCGCCCTGGAAGATCCCTCTCCCTGATATTAACCACCTCTGCTAGTCTTATTCCAGAGCTTGTAAGTATTGTATTCCAGTTGCGCATTGTATTTTTTGAGGAAGCTGATGGTATTTTCCTCTGCCCCATATATTTTCAGGCATTCTATTAGCCATGTGTGTGGTATCATGTCGAAGGCTTTCTTATAGTCTATCCATGCCATGCTTAGGTTGGTTTTCCTTCTCCTACTGTTCTTCATTACCATTTTGTCTATCAGGAGCTGGTCTTTTGTGGCCCTACACTTCCTTCTGCAGCCTTTCTGTTGGTGGGGGATGGTGTTGTGCTCCTCTAGGTAGTTGTATAGCCTTTCACTGATGATACCTGTTAGTAACTTCCACTTATTGGTAGGCAGTTGCTAGGCCTGTAGTTTACTGGCTATATTTCCCTTACTCTTGTCTTTTTGTACTAAGGATGTTCTTCCTGTGGTCATCCATTTGGGTGCTTGGTGATTTGAGATACAATGCTGGAGTTGTTCTGCTATTCGTGGTGTAGGGCCTTGAAGGTTTTGAGCCAGTATCCATGGACTTCATCGGGACCTGGGGCTTTCCAGTTTGGCATTTCTTTAGTTGGTGTCTGACTGTGTCTGTCGTGATCTCTGTGAATCTTTGTTTTATTCTCCCTGTTTCTTCTTCCTTGACTTCCTGGAGCCATGTTGCATGTTTTTTGTGTGATACTGGATTGCTCCATATGTTTCCCCAGAGTCTCTTACTTGGCTCGGCTTCAGGAATTTCTGGGGTGGTTGTCTTCCCCTCTTAGTTGGCTGTATAGTACTTTCTGGTTGGTTCCGAATAGTTTGTTCTGTTGGTATCCCTTATTCCTGTTCATGTAGTTGGTCTTATATTATTTGTCTTTGGCCTTAAGCCTCAGTTTACATCTTCTATTGTGTTTGTTTAGTCCCCTCTCTTGTACTTTGTATTTCTCGTTAAGTTCCTCCTTGTTTTCTTGCCTCTTAGCCTTTTTTCTGCCATCTCTTTCAGTTTACTCAAGTCTGATCTCATCACCATGATTTGCTTTTCCAGGCGCCTTTTCCAAGGAGGTTGCTGTTTTGGTTTCTGTTGGGTTGGTTGTGCTGGTGGTGTTGGTGTTCGAATCCCCATCAGTTCTGCTACTAATCTTGCTCCGCGATATGCCAAGTTATTTGTTTCTGTGATACTGGTGGTGTGTATTATGCCCATTATTTCATTGACCTCACTTGTTTTCTCCCATAATTTCTTGGTGTTGTAGGCTTTCACGGAGGGGATCTTTGTTCTCTCTGTATCTGGCTCCATTCATTGACTAATCTTTTCTACCCATTCCGTCCTCTCTGTTACTTCGTCGGTGTTTCTTCATGTGTCGTTGTTTGATACCTCATCCAAATAAAGAGAGAAATCAAGAATATCAGGTAAAAGAGAAAAGCAAACCACTAATGAGATATGCAGAGATGTCAGCAAAAAATTTCAATGCATCAGCTCCAAAATTCTACTCAAGGGATAATAACTGTATTTATTATGCAAGAGGATATTGCAGAAAGGAAGAAACGGAGAAAAAGGAAAAATTGCAGATTTCAAGACACAAAATGAATAATTATGATGAAGGAAGATCAAATATTATGGAAAAGTTGGATTTTTTAATGTCAGAATTTCTGGAAATGAAAAAAAAGAACAACATACCAGAACAGGAAAGAGACATGGGAAAATCTTATTATACCAATATTAAATGAAGGAGACGCAAACCATCATAGTGATGAATGCGCAGGGTTTAGTTACGAGTAACTCAAAAAGAAAAAATAGAGTACTTAGAAGAAACTAACCCAAATTGAAAAGAAAATAGATATAATGAATATAAGTGAAACCTGGTATTCCCAAGAGACTGGGAATGATGACAAATAAAAGGGTTCCAAACTTATAGATCAGATAGAAAAAATAGGAATCAAGGGGGAACCGCAATATATGGGAAAGACAAAAAAACAAGGAAAAATATATGAGAAATATAGTAAAGCTCAGAATGTGAACTAATAGCGGTAGAATTTGAATCTGAAAAATTAATGAACATAGTAATATATAGACCTCCTAATAATACTAAAGAGTTTGACATAATAATTGAAAAATTGATGATATATGTGTGAGAAATCACAAGGACTGGACTATTCTCCTATCTGGTGACTTCAACTTTCCGTTCGTAGAATGGAAAGAACGAATAGCAGATTGTGGATGACTTACATTATACATATAAAAAAGGGAGTAAAGTAGTGCAGAAGATAAGAGGCAATTCGAAAAGCTATTAGATATGCTACTAGAATACAACATTCAACAAATAAATCACCTGCCAACAAGAAAGGAAAATACTTTAGACCTAGTATTTGTGAACGAGGTGAATTATGTTAAAGAATAATAGTTTATAATGCGAGTATTTCAGACCATAATGTCATAGAATTAACAGTTCATTCCAAAGCAAGTGAAAACAGAGATAAGCAAGAAATGAAAAAAGTGGGAAGGATATGGAAAATACAACTTCTACAGTAAAAATATAAAATGGTCAGAAATAAATGAAGAATTAAACAAAGATTGGGATAACATTTTCGTAAGCGATGACATAAGGGTAAATACGGAGATATTATATAAAATATTAGAGAAAATAGTGGATAAATATACCGAAGAAGAAAAGTAAACATCATTCATGCATACCAAGAGACAGAAGGATCTTGTTCCAGAAAATCAGAAAGTGGAAAAAAAGGTCTTGCAAAAGAAAAAAATGCATGGAAAGTTATAGAACTAAAAAGTAAGATAGAAAATGCAGAACAAAAGATTATACAATCAAAGAAAATGAAAAACGGGAATTGGAAGAAAAAACCCCTATTAAATATCAAGCAAAACCCCAAACTATTATACTCATATGCGAAGAAGATGAATAAAAGAAGAATAGAAAATAGGCCCTCTGAGAATTGAAGGGAGATAACGAAGTGAAAAAAAAGGAAATTTGCAACATACTGGCAGAAACGATATAAAAGAGAGAATTCACCCCTAGAATAGATAATGAAGATAATGATATAGAAGTAAGGGACGAAAATAGTGAATATTTAGCTGACATAGAAATTAATGAAGCTGATATTGTGCAGGCAATTAATGAAATTAAAAATGGAGCTGCTGCAGGGCCTGATGGAATCCTGCTATTTTGTTAAAGAAAGTAGTTCATTCTATCGCAAAGCCACTTGCAATATTATTAAGACAAAGTGTAGATACAGGCAAGATTTATGATGAGCACAAATTAGCATATATCACCCCTACTTTCAAAAATGGATCAAGACTTGAGGCAAGATATTATATGGCCTGGAGTCTAAAACATCACATATTATGAAAGTGTATGAAAGGGTAATGAAGAAAAAATATTACGATTTAATAAAAAATAATTTGTTTAATATAGGACAACACGGTTTCGTACCCGGAAAAAGTACACAAACCCAACTGTTAGTCCACCGTGAGAACATATTCAAAAAATATGAAAAGCGGAAATGAAAACAGATGTGGTTTATCTGACTTTGCAAAAGCTTTTGAAAACAAAATAGACCATAATATATTAGCAAAGAAAATTAGAAAACACAATAACGTAGATAAAATAGGAAGATGGTTAAAAGAATTTTTACACAACAGAAAACAGATAGTTATTGCAAACGATGAGAAATCGGATGAAACCAAGGTAATATCCGGTGTGCCACAAGGTACGGTGTTAGCTGCAATACTGTTTGTTATTATGATTGAAGACATAGACAGTAATGTTAAGGATTCGGTAGTGAGTAGTTTCGCTGATGACACAAGAATAAGTAGAGAAATTACTGTGGATGAAGATAGGAACGCTACAAAGAGACCTTAACAAAGTATATGATTGGGCAGAGGAAAATAGTATGGTATTTTAACTCTGATAAATTTGAATCAATAAATTATGGAGACAGAGAAGGAAAGCTATATGCATATAGGGGACCTAATAATGAGACAATCACAAATAAGGAAGCAGTTAAAGACCTTGGTGTGATGATGAATAGGAACATGTTATGCAATGATCAAATAGCAATTCTTTTGGCAAAATTGTAAAGCAAAAATGGGAATTTTGTTGTTACGGCACTTCAAAACCAAGAAAAGCCTGAACACATGATTATGCTTTATAAAACATATGTTCGTAGTCACTTGAATATGCAATATGATATGGTACCCACACTCAAAAGGATATTGCACAAATAGAGAGTGTACAAAGGTCCTTTACAGCTTAGAATAGAAGAAGTTAAGGACCTTGACTACTGGGAAAGACTACAATCATTAAAATTATATAGTCTAGAAAGGAGAAGAGAAACGCACATGATAATTCAGGCATGGAAACAGATAGAAGGAATAACAGAAAATATTCATGGAACTAAAAAATATCAGAAAGAGCAAGCAGAGGTAGATTAATAGTGCCCAAAACAATACCAGGAAAAATAAGGAAAGCACACAGGACATTAATCCACTACGCACCAGCATCGATAATGCCAGCGTCTATTCTATGCGTTGCCAGCTCATCTGAGGAATATATCAGGAGTGAGCGTAGATGTGTTTAAGAATAAGCTCGACAAATATCTAAACTGCATCCCAGACCATCCAAGATTGGAAGATGCAAAATATACCGGAAGATGTACTAGCAACTCTCTGGTAGACATTAGAGGCGCCTCACACTGAGGGACCTGGGGCAACCCGAACGAACTGTAAGGTCTGTAAGGTAAGGTAAGGTCGTCTTCTGTGGCATCGTCTCTCAATTTGTCTTCGTGTAATTCCTTGTCGTGTGACATTTCCCTTTCCAGTTCTTCTCTTTCTGTTGGGGAGAGTCAGTTCTTTTTCTTTATGTTCCTTACTTGGTCTGCCAGCCTCTGCTCTGTTTGGGGGGTGTTGTTCCTTTCTCATTCCAGATGTTGACCAATCTTCTTCTATATCCTCTCTCGTCGGGTTGCTTCTGATGTAGCATCTCCATATTTCCTTATTTTCTTCTCTTGTCCATTCTTCCTTTTTGCCTCTGTAGCTCCAATCTCAGGCTGTTGATTATTGTCGTTTGTGTGATCAGTTGCTGGATGACGACCTCCAAGTACCTGACCGTCTTCCCCTTCAATGGGTTGAATACCTGGCTGCCGGACGAAGCTCCTCTGTTGCCAGAGGTTCCATACGTCGTTGTTGTTTATTCCTTCATTTCTTAAACATCATTGCTGAGTTTGCTATTTAACCCATAGCTGGACCCTACCCCATCAGGGATAGGTACTCATTTACAGCTGAGTATACTGAGGAAATTATGGTAAAGATCCTTTCCCAAGGAATCAACGCCGAGGAGAGCGGTCACCCATCCAACGACTGACCAGCCCCAATGTTGCTTAAACCAGTCTATTGATGACCTAACCCACTCTTATTATTATTATTATTATTATTATTATTATTATTATTATTATTATTATTATTATTATTATTATTATTATTATTCTTATTATTCAGAATGAACCAATTCCTATGGAACAAGGAGCTTATTATTATTATTATATTTATTATTGATTATTATTATTATTATTATTATTATTATTATTATTATTATTATTATTCAGAAGATGAACCCAATTCCTATAGAACAAGGAGCGTATATTATTATTATTATTATTATTATTATTATTATTATTATTATTATCATTATTATTATTATTATTATTATTATTATTATTATTATTATTTATTATTCAGAAAGATGAACCCCAATTCATATGGAACAAGCCCACCAAAGGGCCACTGACTTGACTGGACATTCCTGTGAATGGTTCCCACTAGGAATGACGATAATATCTGATAGGTGTGATTCCCAGAGATATGGAAGATAAGCATATGAATCACGATTTGAAGAAGAGTCGTGATTATGAACGTGACTTATTCCATCAATACTCAAAACGAGGCAAGGTGGCTGATATCTTGATTGAGGTTTTCAGCAAGGTACTAAATCTCTCTCTCTCTCTCTCTCTCTCTCTCTCTCTCTCTCTCTCTCTCTCTCTCTCTCTCTGTATATATATATATATATATATATATATATATATATATATATGTATATATATATATATATATATGTGTGTGTGTGTGTGTGTGTGTGCGTGGAAAGACATATACATATATATGTGAAGGCTTCAATCCCCCAAAGTAAGGAAATAAACCGCATATTAAACTTAGCTTTGGACCATAACTAACACACCTGTAGACAGACAGGCAGACAGACAGAGAAGACAGACACGCAAGCATAATACTTCAGTCAGCAGTACGAAAAATGCGAAAACCATTAATTTGAAATAAATAGAAAAATTAATGAAATAAAAATGCAAAGACGCGAATATTCCAATCAAAATCAGACGCGATTTTTTGTTCATCTTCCCTCGGGTGCATCCTGAACAAGGGTTTGTGTGTGTGTGAGTGTGTGTGTGTGTGTGTGTGTGTGTGTATGTTTGTGGAGAGAGGGGAGGGGATTGGGGTGCTGTAGAGATACCCAGTATTTGGGCATTTAACGAAAAAAAGAGGCAAACAGCAAAACGAATTAAAAATTCCATATCTAGCACCAGAAGAATTTTTCTAGCAACGCAGCTGCGACCGCGGAATGTTCCGGGGGAATTCCCGGAATCTCTGGAATTTCGGGAATTTTGGGAATTTTGACTTATGTACTGCAGCCTTCATAGTTGTCCCCACATGTCCCCCCTTCCCCCCCCTCACAGAGCCATTGCAATCCGCGACAAAATACGAATAGTAAACGCGAGCAATAAAGAACTGTTGTAGCGAGAATTTTACCTAAAAGGGAACAACAATAGCCTCTCTCTCTCTCTCTCTCTCTCTCTCTCTCTCTGTATTTCACCTCTTCTCATTTATTTGTCTCTCGTTGAAGCCTTTCCATTCTTGGAACTACACTGAAACCAACAGAGTGTTTTTGAATGACTGAAAGTAATATTAATTCAGGCTTTCAGAAATCACGTCTTCAGTTTAAGAAAGGGGAATATAGTATACTTTGAGAAATTCGGTTTGTATGAATTTCTTTGGTTTAAGAGATTAAGTAAGTATTTATCAGTATTTTTTGATATTTTTATTCTATTATTTCTATTTTTATTTGTTAAATATGTTTTTAATTGTTTTTTAATATAATTATTTTTGTCATTTCTATTTTATTATTTTTGCTTTGCTTTTATTATATTTATTTCTATGTAGTTGATAGCTAAGGGGAGATGGGTAAATAATTATAAACACTCATGCTCAGTTTCATATATATACACGCACACACAAGTATATTTATATATATTATATATATATATATATATATATTATATATATATATACTATATATATATATATATACACAACGAGAAATTAAAGTTAGACCTGACTATGCGGAATGACAGCTAGACGAACTCAGTCGAAATTGAGGGCAAAAAGCTTCAGTATTTAAAAAAAAAAAAAAATTTTATAACATTGCCAAAAATTTCCAGTCTTTGCAACGGCCCACCCCCGCTATACTCGTTCCAATTCCATCTGGAAGCCAGCGATAAAAGAAGACGCCTCCGAACTGTTAAACAGACGGGTCCTGCTTTCTGTATGGCCATTTCCAAGAGGAAGAGAAGAGAGATGACTGTTTTTAAGGGACGTTTAAGAAGATGGCGCCTTACTTCTCCCGGAAGAGAGGAATTCTGGTTGAAATTGCGTGCATTTTTTTTTCACCTGCGATAGAGCTCCTAGGGTGCTGTAATAGGGATGGAATTGTCTGCCTTTGTCGTGTGTTCTGTCCGCCCTCAGATCTTTAAAGAACTTCTGAGGCTAGAGGGCTGCAAATTGGTACGGCGATCATCCACCCTCCGATCATCACACGTACCAAATTGCAGCCATCTAGCCTCACTAGCTTTGATTTTATTTAAGGTTAAAGATAGCCATAATCGTGCATCTGGCAACGTCATAGGCCAGGCCAGCACCGTGTCGTGGTTCAGGCTTCATGGGCCGCTGCTCATACGGCATTACACCGAGACGAACTAAAGCTAGATATATTATCTGTGGACTTGATTATACGATGTACAGAAAACTCGATTGCGCCGAAGAAACCTTTTGCGCTGAAGCAGCCAGGGTTGCCAACTCTTCAATTTTCAGTAGAAGAGAATTAGGGTAAATATGTAGCTTTATGTGAACTAAAAGAGATCAGATTGGTTATTAAAATAGGGTATACGTTCTCTCTCTGTCTGTCTCTCTCGTCTCTCTCTCTGTCTGTCTGTCTCTCTCTCTCTCTCTCTGTCTCTCTGTCTGTCTGTCTGTCTGTCTGTCTGTCTGTCTCTCTCTCTCTCTATAGAGTTCGAGTTACCAACGCCAAAAAGATTTCTTCGACTTGTCACTTGAATCTTTCTACCTCTGACTACAATGTCAGTTCTCTCTCTCTCTCTCTCTCTCTCTCTCTCTCTCTCTCTCTCTCTCTCTCTCTCTCTCTCCACTAGTCCTGGTTATTGTTTTACAAGAACAGTTGTTCCCAAATAAACCAAATTTTTATTAAATAGACAAGAGATATTTTAAATATATGCTTAAAATATATTAAAAAAACACGCTAAACCTCATTGAACTTCGTAATAGTTCATCGTCATCCCCAATTTGAGAGGATTAATGTTGGCAAACCTCCCCATATCCCCCCACCCCACCCCAACCCAATCTGAAAAATTAAAAAATAAAATAAAGTAATTTCAAAAAACGATGTATTCATGCCAGCCAACTAGAAATCTAAATTTAAGAAAAAAAAAAATCCCTGGCATTATTACCCATTCAGAGGAAGAAGACCTGAGCTCTCTTATAATTGCATTATCATCATCATCATCATCATCATCATCATATCTCGAAGGCAAACTCGTTAGGCTCTCTAATCCTTCAATCCTTCTACCATCCTTTGAAGGGATGTCCAATTAACGTTGCTTTTGTGCCCATCCTACGGACGGAGCGACGATTCCTTCATCATTTTCCGTCGCTTGCCAAAGGTGGTGCCTTCGCAAGCAATGCCTCACAATGATGACCTCAGGGCCTTTCTATTCTGACGTGTGAGAGTCTCTTGTGTCTTTGACAAAGGGACGAGAGTTTCCTTTTCGCCTTCAACTTTTGTATGTTGGCAATTGAGGCGGAATTGTACAGCTCTGAATTGACAGACGGTATCATTATTGCCAAGAATTGTGCAGGTGGCAACTTTATTGCCAAGAATGCGAAGGGTTAAGTCAGCATTATGCTGATTTCGATACGGGAATGGAAGCGTTAAGCCAATTTTGATAAGAAAATGGTGTACCAATTTTGATAGGAAAAATGTGAGTATAAGCCAATTTTGTTGAAAGATGCCAATTTCGATACGAAAATGAAAGTATTATACCAATTTTGATAAGGAAATGGGAGTATTAAGCCAATTTTTATAAGAAGATGAAAGTATTAAGCCAATGTTGATAAGATAATGGAAGTATGAAGCCAATTTCGATTCGAAAATGGAATTATTAACCAATTATGATAAGAAAATGAAAGTATTAAGTTGATTTCGATACGGAAATGGAAAAGTTAAGCCAATTTTGATTCGAAAATGGAAGTATTAACCAATTATGATAAGAAAATGAAAGTATTAAGCCAATTTCGATTCGAAAATAGAAATATTAAGTCAATTTTGATGAGAAAATGGAAGTTGTTAAGCCAATTTTGATACGAGAATGGAAGTGTAAAGCCAATTTCGACACGAAAATTATTATTATTATTATTATATTATTATTATTATTATTATTATTATTATTATTATTATTTAGACGACCGTAGAACGACCGATACAGATACCTCAGACGTGAATACGACCTAACCTGTCCTAGAATACCAGGTCTTGACCTGACCTGACCTTTTTGCATTCCTAACCTCGCTTCGGGTGCCGTGACCTCGACCTGTTTTGTCCCGGGGAGATGGGGGAGGGTGGGGAGGGGAGCTTCCACCCCCATCCCCTTCTTGACGGCCTAAGAAACACTAAACATTATTATTACTATTGAATCAAAGAGACCTAATGACAAAAGACTTAAAAACAAAAAATAAAATTCGCCTACTGAACAAAATAAAAAAAAAAAGAATTTGACTCGGGACAAACGACCCCCCTGAAATGGAGTCATTTCTTTTCTCCTTGGGAGAATAATGCCTTGGAAAGCAGGGCAAAGCGTCTTAATGGCTCCAAAAGCACTCGCTTTTTTATCCCTTGGCTGCTTGAGACTATTAAGCGAGGGAAGTGGTGGATGGGGGTGGGCCGTTGCAACGGTTGCGACGCTGTGATTCGTCACTGTGTCACTCGGGGCTAAAAATGTAAACACTCGATGCTTGGTTGCCAGGTTGGGAGTTTATTATTAGTATTATTATTATTATTATTATTATTATTATTATTATTATTATTATTATTAGTCTGTTCAGAAGCAACTAGATTGAGAACGATACTGGTATAGTCACTGTGTCACTTTGTAGGATTTAAGCACAAGATGGTGGGTTAGAATAATTTTATTATTATTATTATTTTTTTGCCCTATCACAGTCGTCTAATTCGACTGGGTGGTATTTATAGTGTGGGGTTCCGGGTTGCATCCTGCCTCCTTAGGAGTCCATCACTTTTCTTACTATGTGTGCCGTTTCTAGGATCACACTCTTCTGCATGAGTCCTGGAGCTACTTCAGCCTCTAGTTTTTCCAGATTCCTTTTCAGGGATCTTGGGATCGTGCCTAGTGTTCCTATGATTATGGGTACGATTTCCACTGGCATATCCCATATCCTTCTTATTTCTATTTTCAGGTCATGATACATATCCATTTTTTCCCTCTCTTTCTCTTCAACTCTGGTGTCCCATGGTATTGCGACATCAATCAGTGATACTTTCTTCTTGATCTTGTCAATCAACGTCACGTCTGGTCTATTTGCACGTATCACCCTGTCTGTTCTGCTACCATAGTCCCAGAGGATCTTTGCCTGATCGTTTACTATCACTCCTTCAGGTTGGTGTTCGTACCACATATTGCTGCAAGGTAGCTGGTGTTTCTTGCACAGGCTCCAGTGGAGGGCTTTTGCCACTGAATCATGTCTCTTTTTGTACTGGTTTTGTACAAATGCCGGACATAAGCTTGCTATGTGGTTTATGGTTTCATTTTTCGTATTGTACTTCCTACTTATGGGAGAGATGTTATTTCCATCTCTCGTTCTTTGAACTTATCTGGTTCTTAGGGCCTGATCTTGTGCCGCTGTTATCATTCCTTCAGTTTCCTTCTTGAGCTCTCCCCTCTGTAGCCATTGCCACCGTCTACTTTTATCAGTCCTTCTTCTCATGCACTCCTGAGCCACTCGTCTTCACTGGTCTTCATATATTGCCCCAGTGCTCTGTTCTCGATGTTGACGCAGTCCTCTATGCTTAGTAGTCCCCTCCCTCCTTCCTTTCGTGTTATGTATAGACTGTCCGTATTTGCTCTTGGGTGTAGTGCTTTGTGTATTGTCATATGTTTCTTCGTTTTCTGGTCTATGCTGCGAAGTTCTGCCTTCGTCCATTCCACTATTCCTGCGCTGTATCTGATCACTGGCACTGCCCATGTGTTTATGTCTTTTATCATATTTCCGGCGTTGAGTTTTGACTTGAGTATCACCTTGAGTCTCTGCATATATTCTTTCCTGATCGTGTCCTTCATCTCTTGGTGTTTTATATTGTGACAGATACTGGTAGACTCAGTGTCACTCTGTGTTAAATGTAAAGACAAGATGCTGGGTTATTATTATTATTATTATTATTATTATTATTATTATTTTTTTTTTTTTTTGTTTTTTTTTTTTTTTTTTTTTGCTCTATCACAGTCCTCCAATTCGACTGGGTGGTATTTATAGTGTGGGTTCCGGGTTGCATCCTGCCTCCTTAGGAGTCCATCACTCTTCTTACTATGTGTGCCGTTTCTAGGATCACACTCTTCTGCATGAGGCCCGGAGCTACTTCAGCCTCTAGTTTTCTAGATTCCTTTCAGGGATCTTGGGATCGTGCCTAGTGCTCCTATGATTATGGGTACGATTTCCACTGGCATATCCCATATCCTTCTTATTTCTATTTTCAGATCTTGATACTTATCCAATTTTTCTCTCTCTCTCTTTCAACTCTGGTGTCCCATGGTATTGCGACATCAATGAGTGATACTTTCTTCTTGACCTGTCAATCAACGTCACGTCTGGTCTGTTTGCACGTATCACCCTATCCGTTCTGATACATAGTCCCAGAGATCTTTGCGTGATCGTTTCTATCACTCCTTCAGGTTGGTGCTCGTACCACTTATTACTGCAAGGTAGCTGATGTTTCTTGCACAGGCTCAGTGGAGGGCTTTTGCTTTACTGAATCGATGCCTCTTTTTGTACTGGTTCTGCGCAAGTGCCGGGCATTCACTTGCAATGTGGTTTATGGGTTTCACTTTCGTATTGCACTTCCTACATATGGGGAGAGATGTTATTTCGTCTATCGTACTTTGAACATATCTGGTTCTTAGGGCCTGATCTTGTGCCGCTGTTATCATTCCTTCAGTTTCCTTCTTTAGCTCTCCCCTCTGTAGCCATTGCCAATTGTCATCGCTGGCTAGTTCTTTAGTCTGTCTCATGTATTGTCCGTGCATTGGTTTGTTGTGCCAGTCTTCTGTTCTTTCTGTTTTCTCTCCTGTCTCTGTATATTTCTGGGTCTTCGTCTGCTTTTATTAGTCCTTCTTCCCATGCACTCTTTAGCCACTCGTCTTCACTGGTTTTCAGATATTGCCCCCAGTGCTTCTGTTTTCGATGTTGACGCAGTCCTCTATACTGAGTAGTCCTCTCCCTCCTTCCTTTCGTGTTATGTATAGTCTGTCCGTATTTGCTCTTGGTGTAGTGCTTTGTGTACTGTCATATGTTTCCTGGTTTTTTGATCTATGCTGCGGAGTTCTGCCTTCGTCCATTCCACTATTCCTGCGCTGTATCTGATTACTGGCACTGCCCATGTGTTTATGGCTTTTATCATATTTCCGGCTTTGAGTTTTGACTTGAGTATCGCTTGAGTTCTCTGCTATTCTTTCTGATCGTGTCCTTCATCTCTTGGTGTTTTATATCTCCTCCTTCCATTATTCCCAGGTATTTGTATCCTGTCTCATCTATGTGTTTGATGTTGCTCCCATCTGGTAGCTTTATCCCTTCAGTTCTCGTTACTTTGCCTTTTTGTTATGTTGACTATTTCCTTGATGCTCTTACCATACAGCTTGATGTCGTCCATGAACATCAGATGGTTGATTCTGTTGCCTCTTTTCTTGAGTTGGTACCCGGCATCCATCTTCTGTAGTACTTTTTGTCAAGGGAATCATGGCTACTACGAAGAGTAGTGGGGACAGTGAGTCGCCCTGGAAGATCCCTCTCCTGATATTAACCTCTGCTAGTCTTATTCCAGAGCTTGTAAGTATTGTATTCCAATTGCGCATTGTATTTTTGAGGAAGCTGATGGTATTTTCCTCTGCCCCATATATTTTTCAGGCATTCTATTAGCCATGTGTGTGGGTATCATGTCGAAGGCTTCTTATAGTCTATCCATGCCATGCTTAGGTTTATTGGTTTCCTTCTCCTACTGTTCTTCATTACCATTTTGTCTATGAGGAGCTGGTCTTTTGTGCCCCTACACTTCCTTCTGCAGCCTTTCTGTTGGTGGGGGATGGTGTTTGTCTCCTCTAGGTAGTTGTATAGCCTTTCACTGATGATACCTGTTAGTAAACTTCCACATTATTGGTAGCAGGTGATAGGCCTGTAGTTACTGGTATATTTCCCTTACTCTTGTCTTTTTTTGTACTAAGGATGTTCTCCTGTGGTCATCCATTTGGGTGCTTGGTGATTTGAGATACAATGCTGGAGTTGTTCTGCTATTCGTGGGTGTAGGGCCTTGAAGTTTTGAGCCAGTATCCATGGACTTCATCGGGACCTGGGCTTTCCAGTTGGCATTTTCTTTAGTTGGTGTCTGACTGTGTCTGTCGTGATGTCTGTGAATCTTTTGTTTATTCTCCCTGTTTCTTCTTCCCTTGACTTCCTGGAGCCATGTTGCATGTTTGTTGTGTGATACCGGATTGCTCCATATGTTTTTCCAGAGTCTTTCTTACTTGGTTCGGCTTCAGGAATTCTGGGTGGTTGTCTTCCCCTCTTAGTTGGGCTGTAAGTCTTTTCGGTTGGTTCCGAATAGTTTGTTCTGTTGGTATCCCTTATTCCTGTTCAATGTACCGATTGGATTTCTTATGTGCTTTGGCCTTAAGCCTCTGTTTACGTCTTCTATTGTGTTGTTTAGTCCCTCTCCTGTACTTTGTATTTCTCGTTGAGTTCCTCCCTTGTTTTCTTGCTTCTTCAGCCTTTTTTCTGCCATCTCTTTCCGTTTACTCAAGTCAGATCCCATCACCATGATTTGCTTTTCCAGGCGCCTTTTCCAAGGAGGTTGCTGTTTTGGTTTCTGTTGGGTTGGTTGTGGTGGTGGTGTTGGTGTTCGGATTCCCATCAGTTCTGCTACTAATCTTGCTCCTGCATATGTCAAGTTATTTGTTTCTGTGATACTGGTGGTGTGTATTATGCCCATTATTTCATTGACCTCACTTGTTTTCTCTCGTAATTTCTTGGTGTTGTAGGCTTTCATGGAGGGGATCTTTGTTCTCTCTGTATCTGGCTCCATCCATTGTCTAATCTTTTCTACCATTCCGTCCTCTCTGTTACTTCGTCGGTGTTTCTTCGTATGTCGTTGTTTGATACCTCATCCTCCCTGTCGTCTTCTGTGGCATCGTCTCTCAGTTCGTCTTCGTGTAATTCGTTGTCGTGTGACATTTCCCGTTTCAGTTTCTTCTCTTTCTGTTGGGGAGAGCCAGTTCTTTTTCTTTATGTTCCTTACTTGGTCTGCCAGCCTCTGCTCTGTTTGGGGGGTGTTATTCCTCTCATCCAGATGTTGACCAATCTTCTTCTATATCCTCTCTCCGTCGGGTTGCTTCGATGTAGCATCTCCATATTTCCTTATTTCTTCTCTTGTCCATTTCTTCCTTTTGCCTCTGTAGCTCCAATCTCAGGCTGTTTGATTATTGTCGTTGTGGTGATCAGTTGCTGGATGACGACTCCAAGTACCTGACCGTCTTCTTCTATTGGGTGAATACCTGGTTGCCGGACGAAGCTCCTCTGTTGCCAGAGGTTCCATTTACGTCGTTGTCGTTTAATCCTTCATTTCTTTCCATCATTGCTGAGTTTTGCTATTTAACCCATAGCTGGACCCTACCCCATCAGGGATAGGTACTCATTTACAGCTGAGTAGACTGAGGAAATTATGGATAAAGATCTTTCCCAAGGAATCAACGCCGAGGAGAGCGGTCAACCCATCCAACGACTGACCAGAGCCAATGTTGCTTAACTTGACTTAAGTCTATTGAAGACCTAACCCACTCCTCCACGGCGCCACATATTATTATTGTATTATCATTATTATTATTATTATTATTATTATTATTATTATTATTTTTTTTTTTTTTTTTTTTTTTTTTTTTTATTTTTTTTTTTTTTTTTTTTTTTTTTTTTTTTGCTCTATCACAGTCCATCCAATTTGACTGGGTGGTATTTATAGTGTGGGGTTCCGGGTTGCATCTGCCTCCTTAGGAGTCCATCACTTTTCTTACTATGTGCGCCGTTTCTAGGATCACACTTTTCTGCATGAGTCCTGGAGCTACTTCAGCCTCTAGTTTTTCTAGATTCCTTTTCAGGGATCTTGGGATCGTGCCTAGTGCTCCTATGATTATGGGTACGATTTCCACTGGCATATCCCATATCCTTCTTATTTCTATTTTCAGATCTTGATACTTATCTACTTTTTCCCTCTCTTTCTCTTCAACTCTGGTGTCCCATGGTATTGCGACATCAATGAGTGATACTTTCTTCTTGACTTTGTCAATCAACGTCACGTCTGGTCTGTTTGCACGTATCACCCTATCCGTTCTGTACCATAGTCCCAGAGGATCTTTGCCTGATCGTTTTTTCTATCACTCCTTCAGGTTGGTGCTCGTACCACTTATTACTGCAAGGTTAGCTGATGTTCTTGCACAGGCTCCAGTGGAGGGCTTTTGCCACTGAATCATGCCTCTTTTTGTGTACTGGTTCTGTGCAAGTACGGGCATTCAACTTGCTATGTGGTTTATGGTTTCATTTTTCGTATTGCACTTCCTACATATGGGAGAGATGTTATTTCCGTCTATCGTACTTTGAACATATCTGGTTCTTAGGGCCTGATCTTGTGCCGCTGTTATCATTCCTTCTGTTTCCTTCTTAGCTCTCCCCTCTGTAGCCATTGCCATGTGTCATCGCTGGCTAGTTCTTAGTCTTTCTCATGGATTGTCCGTGCATTGGTTTGTTGTGCCAGTCCTCTGTTCTTTCTGTCTTTCTCCTGTCACTGTATATTTCTGGGTCTTCGTCTACTTTTATTAGTCCTTCTTCCCATGCACTCTTTAGCCACTCGTCTTCACTAGTTTTCAGATATTGCCCCAGTGCTCTGTTTTCGATGTTGACACAGTCCTCATACTTCCTTTCGTGTTATGTATAGTCTGTCCGTATTTGCTCTTGGGTGTAGTGCTTTGTGTATTGTCATTTTGTTTCCTGGTTTTCTGATCTATGCTGCGGAGTTCTGCCTTCGTCCATTCCACTATTCCTGCGCTTGTATCTGATACTGGCACTGCCCATGTGTTTATGGCTTTTATCATATTTCCGCGTTGAGTTTTGACTTGAGTATCGCCTTGAGTCTCTGCATATATTCTTTCCTGATCGTGTCCTCATCTCTTGGTGTTTATATCTCCTCCTTCCATTATTCCCAGGTATTTGTATCCTGTCTCATCTATGTGTTTGATGTTGCTCCCATCTGGTAGCTTTATCCCTTCAGTTCTCGTTACTTTGCCTTTTGTATGTTGACTAAGGCGCATTTTTCTATTCCAAACTCCATCCTGATGTCCCCAGATACAATCCTTACAGTCTGGATTAGGGTATCTATTTCCTTGATGCTCTTACCATACAGCTTGATGTCGTCCATGAACATCAGATGGTTGATTTGTTGCCTCTTCTTGAGTTGGTACCCGGCATCCATCTTTGTAGTACTTTTGTCATTGGGAATCATGGCTACTACGAAGAGTAGTGGGGACAGTGAGTCGCCCTGGAAGATCCCCTCTCCTGATTATTAAACCTCTGCTAGTCTTATTCCAGAGCTTGTAAGTATTGTATTCCAGTTGCGCATTGTATTTTTGAGGAAGTTGATGGATCCCTTTTCTGCCCCATATATATTCAGGCATTCTATTAGCCTTATGTGTGTGATCATGTCGAAGGCTTTCTTATAGTCTCATGCCATGCTTAGGTGGTTTTCCTTCTCCTACTGTTCTTCATTACCATTTGTCTATGAGGAGCTGGTCTTTTGTGCCCCATACACTTCCTTCTGCAGCCTTTCTGTTGGTGGGGATGTGTTTGTCTCCTCTAGGTAGTTGTATAGCCTTTCACTGATGATTACCTGTTAGTAACTTCCACATTATTGGTAGGCAGGTGATAGGCCTGTAGTTTACTGGCTATAGGCCCTTTACTACTGTTGTTTTTGTACTAAGGATGTCTTCCTGTGGTCATCCATTTGGGTGCTTGGTGATTTGAGATACAATGCTGGAGTTGTTCTGCTATTCGTGGTGTAGGGTGGGCCTTGAAGTTTTTGAGCCAGTATCCATGGACTTCATCGACCTGGGCTTTCCAGTTTGGCATTTTTCTTTAGTTGGTGTCTGACTGTGTCTGTCGTGATGTCCTGTGAATCTTTGTTTTATTCTCCCTGTTGCTTCTTCCATTGACTTCCTGGAGCCATTGTTGCATGTTTGTTGTGTGATACCGGATTGCTCCATATGTTTTCCCACCCAGTGTCTTACTTGGTTCGGCTTCAGGAATTTCTGGGTGGTGTCTTCCCCTCTTAGTTGGCTGTATATATTATTATTATTATTATTATTATTATTATTATTATTATTGAAAAAGGGCCATTAGGATATTCAGAGGTATCTGAAATTCAAAATTCAGAGAAAAATCTTTTAGGAGTTGCCCACCCACGTAAAAATTGGCTAAAAAAAATTGACTGAATCAGTAAAGGCAGAAGGAAATGTCCCATCACAAACGAAGGCAAACGCGTGCTTGTGAAGGCACAAGCAATCAAGTATGTGACGAGGCATTTGAGTAGAAAATGGAAATTGAAATTCGTCTCTCTCTCAGAGAACTAGAGAGAGAGAGAGAAGATATCAGGATATAGTTCACTATTCATTTTATGGTTATATGTAAATGGGAATTTTATGTGAAATATTATGCATTGTTCTACAGAAAGAAAAAAAAACGGTTCATGCACTACAAGACATAGCCAATTACTGCTTCATGTTTACAATAACTGACCAATTACTGTTTCCATCTGAATTTTCGAAATCTAGTTTTTATATTTTGTTGGGGTAACACGACCAACAGAGAAATTCCTTTCGAAAAAAATCCGCATTGATAAAGGTCCTTTTTTGTATTGATTTGCGGCAAATAAAACCCGCTGATATTTAAAAGTATTTTTCAATAAATCATGACATTTTTGTTAGACAGAGAACGAAAAAGGCCATTCGCCCATTTCATAAAACAGTAACATTGTTGCTTGACGAAGAGAAAATGTAATTTAATTTCATTTTTCCAGGTTTTTTTAATATTTCCAATTCCATATTTCAGCAGCGCAGACAGACTTCGTTTGGAAATTGAATTACAAGTTGATTGTAGCTATTTTTTTTTATATTAAAAAGAGTAAATCTGTTTCTTTTCGAAACGATTTTTAGCCCCAGAGAAAATGTGAACTTTTCGGGTACTTTCGCTTACCCTGAGGAACTCCGCCTTACTTAGACATTAGATCGATCAAACCGTTGTCAGATACTGGGGTCGCCATGAGGAGTTCTCCTCTTATTCATTGATGGCTTCAGTAATCTATAATTTATGATGATATCTCTGGCATTTCTGTATATAATTACCCCGAGTAAATCCTTCTTTGGACTGAATTTGCTCGTGATGAAAATCTGACTTCAACCCCAACCTATGGCGAGAATAATATGCAGAATGTAATCAGACAAATAAAATGAACTCTTTTGGGCAATTCTTGATTAACATACAGTGGTTTTAAAAAGGAAACTTCTCTCTCTCTCTCTCTCTCTCTCTCTCTCTCTCTCTCTCTCTCTCATAAATTTCAACACACTCCTGAAAAACAAACTTAGTATCCTATGTTTCTGAATAAATCTATTCATATATAAACAGTATATATATATATATATATATATATATATTATATATATATATATATACATATATATATACATATATATATATATATTATATATATTTATATATTATATATATATATATTATATATATATATAGAAATGAACACATAGGAATGTGTTTCACAGGAATAAATTCCCTGATTCCCATCGGGGACCGTACCCCACACTTTCGAGCGAGAGGCCAGGGCGACAGCAATTCGACCGCACAAGTCGTGCAATTATATATGTGTATATATATGTGTGTGTGCTTTAGGTACTCATTATCTCTGCAATTCCTGGTCCCTGCTCTAACTCTGCTTTCAGAGGTCCTCGCTGTTCGCATTTGCATGAATCTGCGCTGCTTGCTTGCAGCGTATTCCGAAATACTGTCTTGAAATCCGACGAGGTCATTTGCATATTTCTTAAGCTACAAATTTCTTCTTAGCATTTTGAGTCTCTGGTGTGAATTTTGCACTCTCCGTTCGTCTGGCATTCAAATAAGCCTTGTTTATGTCGTATAGTTTTCTAAGTGGTTCTTTCTGTTGCCTCTTTATTGTTATTTATTTTGATATGTTTTCAGAATTTCGTTCCAATCTGCTTCTGATTTTTGCTGGCAATTGTGAACAGCTTTTGGTTTCAGAGGTTATTCGGTGACTCGATGTTTCTTGTGTATCAGATGTCGTTTATTGCATTCCTTCTTCTTCTTCTTCTTCTTCTTCTTCTTCTTCTTCTTCTTCTTCGTACGACGAAACATTTCCAGCCAGACTTCCGCCGACCGTAATGTAAACAGAGATTGGCGACAAATGGCTCAGGAAATCGAGTCATTCTTCAACTTCACGGCATAATGGCAAAGAAAGCAGGGCACGGAAGTTTAATAGCTCGTGAGCACTCGCCTCTTATCGCAGCGGCCTCCTCCTCCTTCTTCTTCTTCTTTCTCCTCCTCCTCCCCTTCCTCCTCCTCCTCCTCCTCTTCCTCCTCCTCCCAGTTGCAGCTGCCTGGCTATTAGGGGAGACAGTGGTCGGGTGGGCCGTTAGCAGAGCTTAGAACGTTCGGATACACTACTACTATTACGTTCTCCTCCCAGCTGCATGGCTATTAAGGGAGACAGTGGGTGGTCGGGTGGGCCGTTGCAAAGCTTAGAACGTTCGGATACACTACTACTATTACCTTCTTAGACAGAATCGTCTCTCCGTGTTTCTCATTGCCCTCTATTATTTCTTTTTATGCCTTGGCAGCTTGAAGAATTTCAAGTCTGTGGCCCCCTTGTGGTATGATAATAATAATAATATAATAATAATAATAATAATAATAATAATAATAATAATAATAATAATAATAAGCTTGAATTTCGAGTCATTGGCTCCATGTGGTGGTGGGTCAGTTCCATATGAATAGGGTTCTTCATCTTTCTGAATAATAATACATAATAATAATAATAATAAAACTAATAATAATAATTAAGTAATTTCAGTATTGGGCCATGTTGGTTATCAGATCCATTAAATAATAAATGAATAACCAGTATACAGTAAGTTTGTATCAGATATAAAATAAATATTAATGCATTTTCCTCACAAGATTTAGACTTCAGAGTCACAAGATTTCAGACTGTCCAAAGTCACAAGATTTAGGCTTGTTAGTCACTAGATTTCAAAAGACTTTTTCAAAAATCACAAGATTTAGGACTTTTAGTCACAAGAATTTTCAAAATCTTTTAAAAAGTCAACAAAGATTTAGACAGTCATAAGTTTTTAGAACTTTTAAAAGTCACAAGATTTTAGACATTTTAAAAGTCACAAGATTTCAGACTTTTCAAAGGTCACAAGATTTAGACTTTTAAAAGTCACAAGATTTAGACTTTTAAAAGTCACTAGATTTAGATTTTTCAAAGCACAAGATTTTAGACTTTTAAAAGTCACAAGATTTAGACTTTTCAAAGTCACAAGATTCAGACTGTTAAAAGTCACAAGATTTTAGACATTTTCAAATCCAAGATTTCAGACTTTTTAAATCAACAAGATTAGCTTTTAAAAAGTCACACAAGATTTTAGATATTTTAAAAGTCACAAGATTTCAGACTTTTAAAAGTCACAAGATTTAGACTTTAAGTCACAAGCAATTTTAGATTTTAATTTTAAAAAGTCACAAGATTTCAAAAAGACTTTTCAGTTTACAAGGAAATTTAGACTGTTTTAAAAGTCACAAGTTTTAGACTTTTAGTCACAAGATTTTAGACTTTTATAAAGTCACAAGATTTCAGACTTTCCAAAGACACAAGACTTTAGACTTAAAAGCCACACAAGCTTTATGAGGCTAATTCAAGAGAGGTATCATCGTCTTACTCTGACGTAAGACGGAATAATAGTAAGCTTTGACATCCTATCATTAATTCTTCCTCAGTGTGTGTCTGTGTTGATCCGCTCAGAGCCAGCCAGCACCGTCCTCTTCATCTGCATATTCATGATGGCTGGTCCAAGGATTAGACGAGGAGCAGTTGGAACTGTGTTGGAAATATTAATCATTGTCTATGACATGTGTGTGTATGTGTGTGTCTGTGTCTGTCTGCGTTCGAATCAGGTTGGTTTTGGTCCGTAGAAGACAACTATTGTGATGGCTATTTGTCTGTCCACCCTCACATCTTAAAGCATACCCAGGATAGAGGGCTGCAAATTGGTACGTCGATCATTTACCCTTCCGTCATCAAACGTACCAAATTGCAGCCCTCTAGCCTCAGTAGTTTCTATTTTTTATTCAAGGTTGAAGTCAGCCATGGGTCATGCGTCTGGCAACGATCTAGGAGAGTCCTCACTTTTTCTGTCCGCTCTCAGATCTTAAAAACCGCCGAGGTAGAGGGTTGCAAATTGGTATGTTAATCACCCACCCTCCAATCATCAAACGTACCAAATTGTAGCCCTCTAGCCTCAATAGTTTTTTTTTATAGATTTTATTAAAGTTTGAAGTCAGCCACTGGGCTGCAAGAACTGGAACCTCTGTTGCTTTCTGGAAACGAAGGCCGAGGAGTATTCCAGCGTCTAGTGAAATCACGCACCACATCTCTCACCTGTCTTTTTTTTGCTACGAGAAACTCGAAGATAAGACGTAAAAGAATCTGCTGTTTCCAGCAAAGGTGAGACTGGAAATGTCACCTACATAAAATGGGATCATGGAATGGAAAGAGTAAACTGTCCAGGATGGACATGACGTCGTGTAAGACCAGCTCATTCTTTCGAAGATTTTTCTCTCTTCAAGAAAATATTTTTTCCGGGATTTTTTCCAGCTTGTCTGGAAAGTGACTGTCTGGAAAGAGAGGGAAGCTATTTGCCTTTACGTCTATTGAATGGAGGACCGTTTTCAGAAGGGTAGATGGAGGTAAGTTGCATAGTTGTTGCAATACGTGTCAAAATACATTAAGAAAACATATATTTATACATTGGTATTGTCTCTGTGTACAAATATATATGTATAAATATAATATACATATACAAATATATATATATATATATATATATATATATATATATATATATATATATATATATGTGTGTGTGTGTGTGTGTGTGTATGTATGTATGTATGTATGTATAGAGAGAGAGAGAGAGAGAGAGAGAGAGAGAGAGAGTATAAAGGTATCTTTTGGCGCATATATGAAAGGTAGAGAGGAGAGGATGCATGCAGGAGAGAGAGAGAGAGAGAGAGAGAGAGAGAGAGAGAGAGAGATATCTCTCTTTAATTGTTTAAATGTCCTTTTATCCTTCCAAAGGCGTCTTTTCAAAGAACTCGGCGGTTGTTATTGATATTATCAATGTGTTGTAAGAACAACCGGTGTTTTTGATCTTGTCCTTCTGAAGGCTTGGAAATCGACGGGGCGGGTTCTGTAAACATGTTTTCATGTATAGATATTACCTCTCTCTCTCTCTCTCTCTCTCTCTTCTCTCTCTCTCTCTCTCTCTCAGTATCTTTAGACTAACGTTTATTGACAGAGCTAAAATCATGTGATTATTCCAAATAAATAAACGTTTTCATGTATACGATATTACTCTCTCTTCTCTCTCTCTCTCTCTCTCCAGTATCTTCAGGCTAATCTTTATTGACAGTTTAAATCATGTGATTATTTCCTATAAAATCGGTCCTACATAAAAGTCCTTACAGTCCTATTTGACATCCTATAAAAGGACTATGGCTCGTGTCCTTCGAAAAGTCCTTCTTTGAAGGAATTCCCATCCCACCCCTCTAAGGGGGAGATTTTACCCCTTTTATGAGGGACTCATTTATCATTTAGATGGGAACTTTGATATTGGGTTTTTTTTTTAAGATGGGAACTTTGATATTGGGGAATTTTTTTCCTTATGACCCAAAAAGGCGTCTGGGAATAAAGGTAAAAACTTATGTACGGAATCCTCAATACAAGTGAGTTCGGTATCCCTAAGTTTTTTATGACGTATGCAATGATTTTTTGGCCTGTATTCTCAGAGAATTATTATTATTATTATTATTATTATTATTATTATTATTATTATTATTATTATTATTATTATTATTATTATTATTTCAGTAGATGAAACCTATTCACATGCAACAAGGGGCCATTTATTCGAAATTCTTTAAGCCTCCAAAAGAATACGTTGGTTTACCCAAGATTTTTTTTTTTTTATATCTTAAAAGAACGACATCTAGTGATTTTCCCCGAGACCTGTTTATCCTAAAAGAACGACATCTTGTGATTTCCTCGAGAGAGTTGTTTATCTTAAAAGAACGACATCTGGCGACTTCCCCGAGGTTCTCAGGTGGTAAATAACAAGACGAATTAGATCTTGTACACCTTCATTCGTTTTCTCACTAAAAGGAGAATCCTCGGAGTCCTATCCCTTTATGAATGAGTTTCAGATAAGCACCAGGCATGAATAGACATCCTAGAATCCTACGTGAGATTATCGCCCATGAGGACGTATGCCTCAAGGGCTAGATTTCTTTGGCAGAAGTTTACCTCCTCTGAACTTTATGTTTTGACAGTTTGACGAAAGTTTTTGTTTTTGCGTCGAAGTTTCCCCGACTCTTTTGTCTTCGGTTTTACAGAAGAAGAAGAAGTAGAAGACGAAGATGACGTAATACAAAAGCAACGTAGTTTGTGAGGACTTCTCCTCTTCCTCCTCCTCCTCCTCCTCTCTGTTCGAGAAAGCTGATGACTTAAGATTCGATAAGATTAAAGAAATTCAGCGATCTTGTTATTGTTTTAGGCCCAGGCGATGGGAGGAAGGAGCTTTTAAGAAGTCTTCTTTTCTCTCTCTCTCTCTCTCTCTCTCTCTCTCTCTCTCTCTCTTGAAAGTCTCTGATTGGAAGTCTGAAGCCTGATTTCTTCCCGGGAGTCGAAGACGTCTCTTTTAAGATTCTTCCTGATTAAAAGAGTGTTTTTCTTCCAAAGCTTTCGACTTTGTGTCTGAGAACGATATGGATACTTTTGCCTTTTGGAGTTTCCTGTGAAAAAAGGAAACTAATGAGACGGCTATTTGTCTGTCAGTCCGTCCGCCCTCAGATCTTGAAAACCTACTGAGGTCAGAGAACTGCAAATTGGTACGTTGATCATTCACTCTCCAGTTATCAAACAGACTAAATTGCAGCCCTCTAGCCTCACTAGTTTTTATTTTATTCAAGGTTAAAGTTGTTTTCTGTCCGTCCGCCCTCAGATCTTAAAATATAGTGAAGCAAGAGGACTGCAAATTAGTATGTTGATCATGCACCCTCTAATCATCAAACGTACCAAATTGCAGCCCTCTAGCCTCAGTAGATTTTGTTTTATTCAAGGTTAAATTTAGCCATGATCACGCTTTGACACAGCTATGGGTGTCAAGAACACAGGCTACCACCGGGCCGTGGCTGAGAGTTTCATACAGCATTATAAGCTGTACAGAAAACTCGATTGCGCCGAGGAAACTTCGGTGCATATTTTACTTGTTCTTGTGTGTATTGTTTAAAGGAATTTCTTTCACTTTTCTTTTATTTCGGCTTATGGATGGAATAAGTGATTTAAGTAATCTTCAATAAGTATCTGGAAAAATATACGAAATGTGTATGATTTGAAAAATATGTGAAATGTACGATTTGAAAAATATACGAAATGTATGATTTGGAAAATATACGACATATGTACGATTTAAAAAATATACGAAATACATATGTACGAATTGAAACATACGAAATATGTACGATTTGAAAAATATACGAATATGTAACGATTGAAATATATACGAAATACGTACGAATTGAAAAATATACGAAATATGTACGATTTTGAATATATACGAAATACGTACGAATTGAAAAATATACGAAATATGTACGATGATGTACGAAATTGTAAAAATATTTGATATACGTAAATATGTACGATTTTGAAATATGTACGAATGATATAAAATAGTACGAATGAAAAATGTATGAATGTATGATAGGATATACGAAATACATATGTAGATTGAAAAATGTAACGAGTATGATTTGAAATAATACGTGAATATCGATGGGGGGACGAAAATTTGAAAAATGATGTTACGAATTGAAAAAATATACGAAATACGTACGATTTGAAAAATATACGAAATATGTACGAATTGAAAAAGAATTATGTTAAATTTAAAAAGAAATAGTACGATACATATGTATGAATTATAAGAAACATACGTGACGAAATAGGTACGCTTTTATACGAAAGTATGATACAAAATACATGACGATAAAAAATACGAATACGAAATACGAATAAGAAATTCTTTGAAAAATAATGCAATTGAAAAATATCGAAATATTTACGATTTGAAAATATACGATATGTACGATTTGACAAATATAGAAAATATGTACGAAATGATTTAAAAATACGAAATATGTACGAAATGAGATATACGAAATTATGTACGATTTGATGACAATTTAAAAATACGAAATATGTAGATTTGAAAAAATACGATGATATTATACGAAATATGTAGATTTGAATATCGATTTAAAAACGTACGAATTGATACGAAATATGTACGAAATGAAACAAATATACGAAATATGTTACGATTTTGAATATACGAAATATTGTACGAAATTTGAAACTATAGATATTTTTATGAAATATGTACGATATGACAATGAAAATATAGCGAATATGTACGAATTGAAAAACAAATATACTTTAAAAACATATGTAACGATGAAATATATACTAAAAATATGTAGCAAATGAACATTTAAAAAATACAAAATAATGTACGAATTGAAACATATACGAAATATGTACGAAATGATAAATACGAAATACGTAACGAGTATATTAAACGAAATGTGTTTTAACGAAAGATTTGAAAAAATATACGAAATATGTACGATTTGAAAAATATACGAAATATGTACGATTTGAAAAATATACGAAATATGTACGATTTGAAAAATATACGAAATATGTACGATTTGAAACATATACGATTTTAAAAATGTACGAATTGAAACATATGAAACTTTAAAAATATTTACGAAATGATTTAAAAATAAACGATTTTTAATACGAAATGATTTAAAAATATACGAATTAAATGTACGATTTGAAAAATATACTGATTTAAAAATGTAGAATTGAAAAACAAATATACGATTTTAATGTACGTTTTAAAAAATATAGCCTTAAATATGTACGATTTGAAAAATATACGAAATGACGATTTGAAAAATATACATTTCAAATATACGATTTTGAAATATTTAAAAAGAAATGTCGAATTTAAAAAATATACAAATATACGATTTTTGAATATACGAAATGTAGTTTGAAAAATATATACGAATTAAATGTACGAATTGAAAAATATAACGAAATATACGATTTGAAAAATATACGAATAAAAAATGAACGATTGAAAAATACGAAATGTGTTTGCGAAATGACATTTTTAAAAATAAACGAAATATGTACGAAATGATTTAAAAATACGAAATATGTACGAATTGAAACTATAGATTTTAACGTACGATTTAAAAAATATACGAAACAATTTAAATGTCAAGTGAACATTTTAATACGAAATATGTACTTTAAAAAATGAAATATACGAATTAAAATGTAGATTTGAAATATACGAATAAAAAATGTACGATTTGAAAAAATATGCGAAATATGTACGATTTGAAAATATACGAATATGTACGAATTTTGAAAAATTATATTTTCGATATGTACGATTTAAAAAATATACGCATTAAATGTACGATTTGAAATATACGAAATTAAATGTACATTTTTAAAAAATATACTATATTGTAGAAATGATTTAAAAATACGAAATACTTAAAAACGAAATGATTTATACGAAATATGTACGCTGATTTTTAAAAATACGAAATATGTACATTTGAAAAATGTACGAAAAGAAAAATGTTTAAAAATATGAAAAATACGTTTAAAAATACTGTATTTAAAAACGATTCTAACGAAAAAATATGTACGATTTGAAAAATATGCGAAATACGTACGATTTGAAAATTATACGTAATATGTACGATTTGAAAAATATACGAAATACGTACGATTTGAAAAATATGCGAAATATGTACGATTTGAAATATGTACGAATTGAAAAATATACGAAATACGTACGATTTGAAAAATGTACGAAACGAATGATTTGAAAAATATACGAAATACGTACGATTTGAAAAATGTACGAAATGTATGATTTGAAAAATATAGGAAATATGTATGATTTGGAAAATATACGAAATACGTACGATTTGAAAAATGTACGAAATGTGCAATCAGAAAAATATACGAAATACGTACGATTGTTAAAAATGTACGAAATGTATGATTTGAAAAATATAGGAAATATGTATGATTTGGAAAATATACGAAATACGTACGATTTGAAAAATGTACGAAATGTGCAATCAGAAAAATATACGAAATATGTACGATTTTGAATATATACGAAATATGTACGATTTGAAAAATATAAGAATTATGTACGATTTGAAAAATATACGAAATAAGTACGATTTGAAAAATGTACGAAATGTACGATTTGAAAAATATACGAAATATGTACGATTTTGAATATACGAAATATGTACGATTTTGAATATATACGAAATATGTACGATTTGAAAACTATAAGAATTATATACGATTTGGAAAATATACGAAATACGTACGATTTGAAATTTCGCCAAAAGCAGATCCAGTCCTTAGCAATATCATCGCAAACGAGAATAATATCAGAAATTCATCTTTACAAGCAAACCACCCTATGAAGCCACTTCAATTCTCCCTCTATCTCATTACGAAACCCGCCACGTAGGCCTACTCGAACTTCCACACTGTTATTATCCCGACTAACTCCTGTTTCACTGTCAAACTTTTTCCATAACTGTTGGAAAGTTTAGCGTCTATTGTCACCCATTCGGCCAGAAATCAGAAGCTGTCGCCCCATTGGTAGTCTGTTGATTACAATGAGATCAGATTGTTAATATTATCAGTATATATATATATATATATATATATATATATATATATATATATATATATATATATAAAAAGCGAGAGAGAGATGAAACAGTACAGTAGAGAGAAGAGAGATTGAGAGAGATGTAAGAGTTCCAATAGCATAATTGGATAGATTGCATGTAATTTAAGAAAGAGTGAGAGGGGAAGTTACTAGGCGTTACAAGGATTAGGATGTCTTAGAGAGAGAGAGAGAGAGAGAGAGAGAGAGAGAGAGAGAGAGAGAGAGAGAGAGAGAGATCCTGAACATAACAGCCACATGTATAGGACTTCAGTTCCCCCAGAAAACATAATAATAAAGAAGCCAGGAAAATTTTGTCCCACAAAGGTGAATCATATATCAAAGGGGGTGGGGGGGCTTTTCGCCCCCTCCCCCCCCCCCCTTTTATGGGCACCCATACATCACTTCTATGGGTCGTCTGGTAATGGGCAGACATCTCTGCTCCTCCCACGGAGGAATGGGCAAAGGGAAACGTGAAGAAATGCCTGGAATGTTCTTAAAATGCTGTTG
Source organism: Macrobrachium nipponense (assembly GCF_015104395.2). Taxonomy (NCBI): domain Eukaryota; kingdom Metazoa; phylum Arthropoda; class Malacostraca; order Decapoda; family Palaemonidae; genus Macrobrachium; species Macrobrachium nipponense. Next base: position 1,908,977 of record NC_087224.1, on the reverse strand, counting down.
GCATTTTGAGGGAAGACTTATACTGGAGAACAGGAGAATATTATTAATGTTCTTTGGTAAGATATTGTTTTATGAATAAAATAGAACTGGTGTTGCTTTGAATCAGAGACTGGAAGTAAGAGAAATATATTTTGAGGACCAGAATGAAAATACAATTATTGTTCTTTGATAAAAATTTTTATAAATAAGATAGAATTAGTGTGACTTTGAATCAGAGACTGGAAGTAAGAGAACTATATTTTGGGGACCAGAATGAAAATATAATCATTGTTCTTTGATAAAAATTTTTATAAATAAAATAGAATTAGTGTGACTTTGAATCAGAGACTGGAAGTAAGAGAAATATATTTTGGGGACCAGAATGAAAATGCAATCATTGTTGTTTGATAAAATTTTTTATTAATAAAATAGAATTAGTGTGACTTTGAATCAGAGACTGGAAGTAAGAGAAATATATTTTGGGGACCAGAATGAAAATACAATTATTGTTCTTTGATAAAAAAAATTTATAAATAAAACAGAATTAGTGTGACTTTGAATCAGAGACTGGAAGTGAGAGAGCTATATTTTGGGGACCAGAATGAAAATATAATTATTGTTCTTTGATAAGTTATTTTTATAAATAAGATAAATAGAATGAGTGTTACTTTCAATCAGAAATTGAAACAGAAAATGATTTTGGAGACCTGAATGAAATTATATTGATTGTTCTTTGATATGAAAATTTTATAAATAAAGTAGAACTTTTGTTACTTTCAATCTGAAACTGAGAGAAAATTATTTTGGAGACCAGAATGAATATATGATCATTGTTCTTTGAGTGGATATTATTTTATAAAGAAGATAAAAACTGGATTTATTTCAATTCAGAAAGCCGCAAATTTACTGTTTATTTCAGAAAAAAAATCATCCTTAAGATGGACAAGATTAATTTTGGAGATTAAAATACAAAATATATTTTTATTATGAAAAGAATAGAAGGGCCATTTATTCCAAATGATAATGACGACCACCGAATATTTATCGTAACTGAGAAACATAACCTCATTCAGATTAGATAGCTGGAAATATATTAAAATTGATAAGCATACGAAGGAGTCTAATCAGAGATTACAATTCCGTCTGTAATGGGATAATTACTTCCCTCATAACGGGACCAAGTGTCCCATTATATAGGTGACTGGTTGCATCAGATGCTGTGAGAGTTTGTAGATCAATTACATAACGCTAGATGAAGCACAGACGTAATTACCCCAATCACACAAATGAGAGTAGATAATATTATGATGTAGTATGTTGGACGACGGGGCAATCATATGTTGTTCCAGTCCGATTTGGACTGGAAGGAATCCTTAGAGTTGATTGAACTGGATTATAGAGACCTTTAGGTAATTATTACTTGTCAGGAGATTATTGGTGTTTTCTGTAATTATACTGAAGAGGTCAGAGTTAAACTCTTCCGAATCAAGTAGGTATAAAGTTTAGTAGTTACTGACCCAAGAACTTGTATAATGTCTGCCAACATCTCTCTCTCTCTCTCTCTCTCTCTCTCTCTCTCTCTCTCTCTCTCTCTCCTGTTGTAATGGCATATTTTTAATCCCCATTTTACATACACACACATACAGTCACCTATAGTAGATTCACATCAACCGTTCATCTGATGTCCAGGCACGTCCCTTTACGACGCTCCTGATTGGCTGTTGATAAGCCAATCGAGGGCTGGAAACACTCAGTTTCTCTCGAGAGTCCACATAGGCAGGATGTATTTTCCACCTTTCCTGAGGAATAAGTCTTTCAGAATTATCCCTCAGGAGAGGTGGAACATACATCCTGCCTAATGTGAACTCTCGAGAGAGACTGAATGTTTCCAACTGTGATTGGCTTATCAACAGCCAATCAGGAGTGTCGTAAGGGACTGGTGTAGACATCAGATGCAGGTTGATGTGAATCTACTATAGTAGGGCATAACTGACGTTCAAGGTCTCTCTCTCTCTCTCTCTCTCTCTCCTGATAAATAGACGATGTAGCGATAGGTTGTTATCCAGGAAATATTAATAAAATAGAATAAAACGAGACCATTGGAAAAACCAGCACCAATCAATCAATTTCTGGTCGCTTGTGCCCCGCAAAGAAGAATAAAGTTTTAGTGGGGGGTGGGAGGGGGAGCCACATTCCAGTCTTCATTCCAGATCACAATCCCCCGCCCCGCCCCCCCGCCGCCCCCCATTCCAGATTTCGTTCCAGTTTTCATTTGGCCCACTCTCGTCATCCTTTCCAAAGCGATTTTTCCAGTCATTTGGACCAGATCTCAAACCCGATTCAGTTCAATATCGCGGCAATTTGACGCCAAATTTCCACTTTCTCTCTGGAAGAGTTTTGGTTTCGGGGGGGTTGAGGATGATGGGGGGGCGGGGGGGGGGGGGGGGGGGGGGGGGGTTGGTTGTTGGTTGGCAGGTCTAGGGTGTGGTGTGCTGCGTGACCAGTAGGGGTTTGACGAAACGGAGGAGTTCTGGAACTGGAATACCTGTCAACTAAGGAGGTTTTCCTCTCACAATACTGGAACTCAGTATAGGGGGGTAAGATGCACCGAACTGGAATGAGAGAGAGAGAGAGAGAGAGAGAGAGAGAGAGAGAGAGAGAGAGAGACGTATCCTCGTATTCCCATAGCAACAGAACGTTCAGTTGAGCAGACTTTCCAGAACCCTGGCTCCTGCTATCCACTCGTACCTTTTCCCCGAACCAGATATTGTTCAGCATCCGAAAGTTTTAATTATTCTCGGGGCGAGCAGAACCTTCCAGAAACTTGTTAATATACGAAGTTATGAGCAGCAACTTCTCGAAGTTCGTCGTTCATTCGCTATGCAGTGATTTGACAACGAAATTAACCCTTTGTTGAAAAAAGTCTGGACATTGTTTGATTTCGTTATATCTTGCGTTTCTTTTTACTGTACAACAGAATTCGTTCCGTTTTGAAATAAGAATCATATTAGAATTTAATGTATTAATCAGGATGGCATTTTCCACATGGCACACTGTAGTCAAATTGATTGACGTATTTCAAACTAGTTCCTGCTTTTTAATTTTATTTTTTTTTTGTTACTCGTGATAAACTTCTTATTCAAAGAATCGATAACTAAACTCAAAGAATAAAGATTGATAAGGCTGTTGTTTCCCTTCCAATGTACCTCCCTCACCCAAGCCACGCCCCCCCCCCCCCCCCACTCTCTCTCTCTCCCCTCTCTTTTCTCTGAAAATGGTTTTTCGAAAAAGTCAAAATTTTGAAGATACTCGTAAATCTCGCCCCGCACCAAAAATGAAGAGCGGTTTTTTTGGGGGAGAGGGTGGTGAGGGGGGAGGGGTGAGGGAGAAATAACGAGATTCTCCCCGAGAGGAGAATCCAACAGCAAGTGAGAAATGACCTCTGGAGTTTTCTGAGGAAAGCTAATCTTTCTGGCGATGAGGTCACGGTATTAAACGAGCGACGGATAATATATATACTTATTATATAGAAATATGACCGTTTTGTCAATACTCAATCATATTATTCATTATTATTATTATTCGTTACAAGTTGGTCTGATTGATTATTATTATTATATTATTATATATATATTATTATTATTATATTATTATTATTATTATTATATGTATTTTCAATCAGCTGACTGTACATATAGTGACTATATATATATATATATATATATATATATATATATATATATTATTATTATTGTTATTATTATTACGTATAAGTGGTATGATGATATATATATAATATATATATATATATATATATATATCTATATATATATATATATATATTTCATCATACCTTGTATAATAATATATAATATAATAATATATATATATATATATATATATATATATATATATATATATATATATATATATATAATATATATCCCACTATATTCACTAGTTTCATACATCATGTGTTTCAGGCATCAATCTTCCCACATATACGTACATACATAGATACGTATATATATACACATTATATTTAAATATATATGAAGATAAGAGGCCCGTAAAACACTATTTTAACGTTGCAACCATATATTTCAAGCACTTCCTTCTGTGCTCCTGATCTCTGGTTAAAAAAAAAAAAAAAGAGAAGTATACGTAAGCGCAACACGCTTGCTAAGGTGGCAAACAAAACGTGTAATCGAATGAGACCCTGGACACCACATTGCCTCCTCCTTCCTCTTCGTGAACGCCGAAGGTTAACAGTAACGCCAATTACGTTACCCGCATCGAGCGTTATGTAATGAGTGGATTTATAGGCCTAAGCAATATCTATTACAACGCATCAAGTTGGATAACCAACCATTACGGGCGTAATGACACCGGGAGTGGTCGTTATGGAGCTTAATGGTTATCCGAATGGTTATCGGATGTTGCTGTTTTATTGGTGGGTGGAAATGGATGACAATATGGATGTTGTTAAAGATAACAACTGAGAGAGAGAGAGAGAGAGAGATCTGGTGGCAGATCTTGATCGTCATCGATGTCCTAGGCCTAGGCGACTCAGATGCGTACGTAAAATGGAGATTAAAAACATGCCATAGTCTCTGCACTGCCTCATGATTTTCTAAGCCTTTCAATCCATATCCCTGTTATGTTTTGTTCGTTAAATTCAACTTTCTATCAGCTGCTGATTCTCATAGCTAGATTTATCGATGTATATCCTTCGGCAACGTGGGGGTTGCTTCTCTCGCCGTGCATCTCGTGTCGAGCGAAATATCTCGAAATTTTCCTCATTTTTCATTTTTCCCAAAAACAACAAAAAATAAAAAATAAAAATAAGACCTTTCTCCACAGCAAGATGGCGAGATTTACGACCTATTTTTCGCTCTCTTTCCGGAGAGCATTTCCAAACGCTGGTGGCGAATTTCATTTTGAGGAGGGCTGCGGGCGGCTGAAAAACACAAGAGCCAATAAATCTTGGCCTTAGAACCTGGGCTCTTCCAGATGAGGAATGTGCAGGCGAGCAAAAAGTACCCGGAAAACAAATATTGACCCTGGAACACAAATATGGACCCTGGAAAACAAATATGAACCCTGGAAACAATGTAGTCCCTGGAAAACCTATCTGAACCCTGGAAAACAAATATAGACCCTGGAAAACAAATATGGACCCTGGAAAACAAATATGGACCCTGGAAAACAAATGTAGTCCCTGGAAAACCTATCTGAACCCTGGAAAACAAATATAGACCCTGACAAATATGACCCTGGAAAACAATATGGACCCTGGAAAACAAATGTTAGTCCCTGGAAAACCTATCTGAACCTGGAAAACAATATAGACCCTGGAATCAAATATGGACCCCTGGAAAACCTATCTGAACCTTGGAAAAAATATAGGCCTCTGGAAAACAAAACGGACCCTGGAAAACAAATATGGACCCTGGAAAACAAATATAGACCCTGGAAAACAAATCTGGACCCTGGAAAACAAATATAGACCATGAAAAACACATATGGACCCTGGAAAAAAATATAGACTCTGGAAAACCAAAACGGACCCTGGAAAACAAATATGAACCCTGGAAAAGAAATATGGACCCTGGAAAACAAATATAGACCCTGGAAATCAAATATGGACCCTGGAAAACAAATATAGACGTACAAGGGTTTGAACATTCGGAGAGATTGGACTGCTACTGCTACACGAAAGGAATGAAGTGCCTATTATTTTTGGAAGTTTCATGCATAGGTATTCATCCGTGATCCAGCAATGTAGCAGCCTGCTTATTGTTATTATGGGCTGCTCTATGAGCAAGAGCCCGTGCTGGCAAAAGGCCAGCTTTATCAAAGACAACAACTGCGTATTGTACTGTCGGCCAAAAAACTGTGGCAGAGTTTCATAATTTTTCGTTCACCTGCCTGACGCACGATTCATGTCTTATTTATCTATTTTTCTTTTCAAAGATGGAAGAAATCATGTGACATGACGTTAAAAACAGTCGCTGATATCTTTAGAATATGTATGTTATGTTATTGTGTAAAACTATTTCCATATAGCAAAATTGACGTGAGCGAAACGAAGTCATATCACAACCATAGATATACGTTACCAAATAGATAGGATGACACCTATCACTAGTAGTATCGCATAAACATAGTCCCTTGAATTATCATTTCAATAATAAGTTGAAGGTATTTGAACTATTCCATTGTTAAAATTTTACAGAAAAACATTGGAATCTCACAAAATACTATCAAATAAAAAAAAAAAAAAAAAAAAAAAAAAAAAAAACGATATCTTAACAGTGTGAACCAGGCGACCTCACTCTATTGCTTTTGATGTTATGTGCACGGGAATCTAATGTCAATGTGTACTTTTATCGGTCTAAGAAACTATCTCAATGAGCGAGAGAATTATTGCACTGCATTCGGTGCAAGTTCCTGTGGAGAGATATCAAGAAAGCTTAATAAACCGGAGAGAATCATACATAGATGAATAAAATTGTTTAAAGAACGGCAAAATTCAGAACATGGGCCTAGAGGTGAATACCTCGAAGCACCACATGAGAGCAAGACAATACAGTAGCGTAAATGTTGCTGAGCAACATTCATTTGTGAACTTTGAATTCTAGTGCCTCGTCACGACATTGCTGAACCAGGAATCATAACTAGCTCTACGCTTATGACTGGTGTCTGATGAATACTTTAGATGGAGAGGAAGAGATTTTTAAATCTACACTTGAAGTCTTTGATAGTTGTCTAATGAATAAGCAAACTCATCTTTGATGGATGAGAGATTCAGTTAGGCTTACTCTTTTTGTTTTGTTTTTTATCGGTGGCCAGTGAATACCACGGATAGAGAGGGAAACGGTTTGCAATGATGCATGCATTTTTTTCTTCAAAACCTCAAAGAAATACATTTTATTGGGAGATACTTTATTAACATCGGGCTAATCCTTCCATCACTCCTATACGCCACCTCCGCTCTCTTCTACAACTCAGGCGACTAGGTCCGACTTCTCACTACGACTCCATCTCGTGAAAGCATCACTAATGATAACGGTTATTTTAAAATTCCCCGCACCGAGACAAACGGACGCCTTAAAAAGGCATGTTTAAAAAAATATTTTCTGTTCAAAGAAACTTTATCTTTCATTCCACAAAATATGTGCATACACTCGTGTTACACCCTGTAGCCGTCAAAGAGCAACCCTTGATTAAAGCAGTAGGTTTTTCTTGAAAAAAAAAAAAAAAAAAAAAAAAACATGAAATAGACTTAAACGAGAACGTCACACCTTTCATATTTCTTATCCTTTCAGCTACTTATATAGCTTATGGTAGTATGGTCTAGTAGGCATACATGTGAAACTAATTTGAATTAATTTCTATTTAGAAGAAATGAATACCTACAGAAAGATCAACCTAAGAAAGCTTTAAGGAAAGTAAGCCTTTCTTAATGTATTCGTCAGTTTTGACTCCCACAGCTTTCCAAGGTGTCCAAATGAAACAGGATGATATGCAAGGAATTCGATAAAAAATAAGACTGAATTATATTCGTTTGATTTTTTATGATTGCTTTTTTTGACTTTGAATAGCTAGGTCTGAGTTAATTATGTTAAGCCAATTATGAAAAGGATAAGACGAAAGGCGAACATGGCTAATAAAACAAGAATAACGGGAATAGTCAAATAAAGCAGATTAATATATATATATATATATATATATATATATATATAATATATATATATATATATATATATATATATATATATATATATATATATATATATATATATATATATATATATATATAATATATATATAATATAATATATATATATATATATATATAGATATATATATATATATATATATATATATATAGTCGATTTAAATATTCATTAATATTACGTATCCGAGAGAGTAGCTGCTGAAAATAGACCTAGGTTAATCATGTGGGAAAATCATTAGTCCAATTTAGGCCCACTAAATGTGTGCATGCAAATTATTTTATTGATCAAAGGACAAAATTAGTTTAACTAAACATCGTTTCAAAGAATGTTAACGCCTTGATGTATTATTTATTGGCTGTAGGAGACGAAATGACAGCACCCCAGTGCAGTACGATATGTTGAGTCAAGACTCGAGCGGCAGCAAAGCCAACTTCAAAATCTTTCGGTTATGCTGTCACAAAGCTAGAGTTGAGAATAAATTAGAAATCCTGGACCCATCGGTATATATTTTTCCTTACTTTGCAAAAATAATTTTCTTTAATATGTTGAATAAGTCTACTCAGTTCTAATGTAATTTATTTCAAGTATAGCACCTTTGAAAGGAAATGTTTTTTTTTGTTAAGTAAATAATCTGGCACCTTCATATGGGCAATATTTCCATAACGAACAATGAATTAAGAAACTACGCCAATTCTTCGTTGGCCGTCTGTACATATGATTGAAAACGTAGGCCTAATTCTAAATATATATCTGATTTTGTTTACAAATATAGCTCAAGTTTAGAAATAAAGCATTCTTGATCATCATTTATAAATTATTAAAAACAAATAAACGACTCAATTGACAATAAATCCCAATTTAAAGGAAAAAAAAACTGTTAGATCAAAATTCGAACTTTGCAAGATGGGCTTCGATAGTTCCAGTTCCCGCCACTGGCGGCGCCACCTGGCAGACCCTGCTGTGGCGCGAGATTTCTCAGGCAAAAAACGACCTTACTGTCAAACGTCTTGCGTCTCCTTTTCCTTATTGATTTTATATCTTGACGACTCGCTGCATACGTTCTTTTGAGATGATTTTGTTTTGTTCGTCAGTTATTTTTGTCTTTTGATGAATAAAATTGATGTATTGATTAAAAGTTTAGGTTTCATTAGCATTATAAAAATTTTAATTCCAAATCACGATAAACATAATGCATTTTAACGCTATGAATGTGATTGTTTATGGGAATGTTTACATACGATCACTTTTAAAGATATACGTAAATATATCTTTAAATAATAATTTATAAATATATATTTAAATAATAATTTATAGAGATATCTATAAATAATGATTATAAATATACCTTTAAATAATAAAAAAATAAAAGAATAATGAGGGAAATAAACAATTGTTACTCACTGTTGCATCTTAAAAAGTTGACAAGATAAAGAATATTATTTTCGAAACGAATTCTCTAAAAGAACGACTCCCCAGTCACTAGTTCCGATTACTGGCCACCAGAGGCGTTAGCTACCGGACGGCTGACGATTTGTTTACATACGTGTAGTGCACGAGTGTGACGGAGATATTTTTTTATATTGGATAAAACAGCAGACTTCGGTTGCGTTTAAACCTTATTTGAGCATTTGGTAGGTGAGTTAGGATAATGATTTTGAGTTTTACTTAATTTAATACGCCGATCTCAGCCACATACAGCGTGTAATATGTAAAGAAATTAGTCTAAGTTAGTCTGCATTGCATGCGTTCAAGTTTCTGCTTGAGAACGTTTTCAATCTCTCTCTCTCTCTCTCTCTCTCTCTCTCTCTCTCTCTCTCTCTCTCTCTCTCTCTCATACAATGATTTTCTAAAGGAAGGCAAAGCATTTTAGTTGAATAAAATTTATTTTTTAAAGCGTAAAAGATATTAAAACAAAAATTAAAGATACAATTTAGAATTCATCAGTAATGGAATAATTTACTGTCAATTATTAATTATTTGAGCAGTTTAATATTAACTATTATCAACCATAATAGTAGACTGATAAACTACCATCACTGTGCATTTTGCAAAATAATTTTCCAGATATATCAGTTTTGTTGTTTTAGGGAATTCGCGCTTCATCATAGCTTAACTTTGTTTGTGAGACAGGGAACCTCTTCGTGCACCAATACATAAGGCTCATCAGCAGCACGTCTGGCCTACCCACCCCCCCTACACAGAGCTCCTTTTAAACCTCAATTAGCCCTTCTGGGTCTAAATTAGACGGCGAATTAATCAGAAGGATTTGTCACTCATCTCTGGATCCTATTAGGAATATTATTAATGAAATGAAGATGGAGATAATATTATTGATATTTAATTTTTTATTCGATAAATTATACATATTTTATATTAACGAAGGAATTTCACGGAAGAATTATAGAACAACTCATTATATATTCATATGAATTTCTTCCACAAGTCTTCCTTTTTGCATAATTCTTGTTTCCAAAACTATATTTTAATAGTCCTCCAAAAGTCGTTTAAACCTTCCAGATCCACCTCCTGTCACCAAAGTCCTCTGGAAGACTTTAATCACAATACAGAAACTCGTAAACAAAAGTTCCACCTGTCATTCAACTCAAAAACACCTTTTTTTGCAGATTTTTAAATTCGCCGCTGACGAGTCCAACTCCGGAGGCTTCACTGACGCGTCTTCCCTCGACCGCTTCTCGGGAGCAACTGGGCACCATTGCCAGATGATGGTCACTTACATACTCACCCCACTGCCATCAGGTCAGGTCAGTTAATGGATCATTGGTTGACCTGTTTTGTTGTGGATATCTTAATTAGGTAGTTGACCTTTTTTTGCTGAGTGTTGGGATAATTTATGATTGTGATACAGTTATATTGACTTTATAATTCATTGTTTTAATGTCAGGTCAAGGTGGGTGATATGTATGTATATAAGAATGTAAATACATACATATGTATATGTATATATACTTATATATATGACCTTATATAATATATGTCAATATATATATATATATATATATATATATATATATATATATATATATGTGTGTGTGTGTGTGTGTGTGTGTTGTGTGTGTGTGTTTTATATATGTAAAATAAATAAATAATATATATATATATACGTATATATATTTATAATATATATATATATATATATATATATATATATATATATATATATATATATAGAGAGAGAGAGAGCGAGAGAGAGAGAGAGAGAGAGAGAGAGAATTGCAATGAAATCGTACATATGATTCAACACCAAGAGTAATAAGAAAAATTAATAATATAACCATTATTGTAAGGCATTATTATTCTTATTATTATTATTATGATTATTATTATTATTATTTTATCTAACACTGCATTTTTTGGCTTAAACTTAATTAAGTAAAACGCTAAATTAGTCCATCAATAAAATTATTTTGACAGAAACATACAAAACAGTGGCTTGTGATATCATTGATGCAATAAATCCTCTACATAGGATTACCTGTCCGAAAAAAATCTTGTAATCCCTTAATCCTTTGTGATCTGTAGTTTTCGAAAAGTTGATGAATTCGCTCACAGGGAAATCAGAGGGTTTGATAAACCGGTAGTAATTAGTTCCACTGAACGCTAATATTACGACTGTAGATAAAATCATATGTTTTGTCTTTGACAAATATTGATTTCTTTGATAAATAAAGATATCAGATTATCTGTCTTGTTTTCGGGAATATGACGTAAGTCAACATCATATATATATATAATATATATATATATATATATAATATATATATATATATATATATAATATATATATATATAGAGAGAGAGAGAGAGAGAGAGAGGAGAGATAGAGAGAGAGAGAGAGAGAGAGAAGTCTTCACAAAAGTTGAAGGCGTCAACCGTACTCGTATATTATACCTCTCTCTCTCTCTCTCTCTCTCTCTCTCTCTCTCTCTCTCTCTCTATTGTGTTCGTATGTCGTGGTTAAAACTCGTAGCCCCGACACTTTTCCCTTCGCCCATCCAGCTTGCAAAAAAAAAAAAAAAGGAAATGTTTTCAATTCATTAAGGAAAACGGTTCTTTCTAAGACGTTTTCAGTCCGCGGGATATCGACGAAGCGTAGGATTAATATCCATGGGTCCTAATTTGTTTTTAATCCCCGTAGGATAGCCGTTCCGTGTCCTTCCATATATCCTGTGGGGCTTTGTGGGCGGGATATCAGTTCAAAGGAATGATTTGGTAATGTTTTGGGGAGGGGGGAGGGGGAAAGGTTACGTATATAAGTATACATATAATAGTCATACATATACCTGTTGATACGTGTATATATATATATATATATCTATATATATATATATATATATATTAGGTTTACAGTGTTTTGTATATTTGTATGCATATACACTAACAATTACATGAATTAACACCAGTCAGGCAATATAAGCATGGTTATTTATATGTACATATGATAGACATAACATATATTTTATTGATACGTATCATATATATATATATATATATATATATATATATATATATATATGTATATACTACGTATATATATGTTTTTGTATGTATATACACTAACAATCTCGCGAATTAACACCAGTATGCCCTTCCAGTCAGGCAATATAATTAGTTTTTTTATATGTATACATATAATTATACTTACATATATCTGTTGATACGTATATATATATATATATATATATATATATATATATATATAGATAGATATACGTATATGTATGCATGTATGTATATACACTAACAATCACGTGGATTAACACCCCAATGACCTACCATTCAGGGCAATATAATCATCATATTTTTACAAGCATATTTAAATAATCCGGCCACAACTCGCTGACTTTTTGTGAATGAAACGCACTAAGCACAGTAGTACAACCAATTACACGTTCATTCATCTAACCGAAATAAACACAATTTCTATTTTTTTAAATTCTCATTCAAGTTTATATACAAAGTCGGAATGATTTTCATGATATTTGGGGCTAATTAGATTATAGTTACTATAAGTGAATTTTTAAGCATATTGTTATTTGATATCTCTTTTGTCATTTATTGTAATGAATGTTACTGATATTGGTGTTATGTCATTTCTGTACATTTGACATTTAGTAATTCGAAGTAGACTATATTTTAATTGGAAATATAGACATACATACCTACATATACATACATACATACACACATATATATATATATATATATATATGATATATATAATATCTCTATATATATATATATATATATATATAATACTATTTATATATATATTATGCATGTATGTATGTATGTATGTATGTATGTATGTATGTATGTATAAATAAATACATAATCATTTTGATGAACATAAATATGTCTGGTGACGTCCTCATTGAATTGTGTATTTATTACTAATATATTTTCTAAGCTTTAATTGAAGTGAATTGAAAGCAAGTTGTGCTTCTATTGAATCAAAAGGTTTTTTATTGTTTTTTTTTATTTTTCTCAATTAGCGAAGGGTATCGACCGTTTAGTCGACGTAACTCAAAAAAAAAAAAAAAAAATATCAAACAGAAAGCGAGCTAATGAGAGCAATACATTTAATTAGGTTTCTGTAAAATGGCAAGACATATAGTATTATTCTCTCTCTCTCTCTCTCTCTCTCTCTCTCGTTCATTCAAATTCCAAAACTAAAATTCAATTCGGACACCCAATCATGAACCATGAAATAAAATATACTTGACAAATACCAATTAACCACCGACCACCTCCTCTTCGTACGAAAACACCCAAAATAAATCAACAAATAAACAAAATGTGTAAACATAAAAAAATACCCAATTAACCCACTTCGGACAAAGCCCAAAGAGGGAGCGATACGATCTCCAGAGGGCGCCATTATCTCTCACGGGATCAAAACAAATGAACAGCGGGTAGGATTCCATTCCATTTTTCCCTCATCAAAATTCTTGGGGGGATTAGTCCCCTGTGGTGGTGAGGGATGGGAATGGGGGGTGGGGGTGGGGGGTTAGGATTAAGAGGAGGGGTAAAAAATGGAAGGAGGTTCCTATTTCCCAGTAGAAGCTCTGTTCAAGAGGGATTCAATACCTTTCGTTTTGCACTCTTATTTGGAGGGAGGTTGTGCATCATAGAAAACGGGGAATTCGTTGTTGATATTTGGACCCCATAGAAAACGGCAGGAGACTATTGCTGTTATTTATACCTTATAGAAAATGGCGAGTGTCTATTGCTGTTGTTTATGTCTATAGAAAAAATGGCGAGTGTCTATTGTTGTTTTTCATACCTCAAAGAAAACGGTGAGAGTCTATCGCTGTTATTTATACGTTATAGAAAATGGAGTTTCGAGTTACCGGATCAAGGCATATTTTGTGTTTTTAATTGATTTAACATTATTTTTTTTCTAAGTATTGCTTACTATCATCTACGAGCTTGTTGATGTCAATGCGTGCTACGCATGCTGAAACTCGGCGCTGCTCTCCCTATCATCCCACCTACTCCTGCTTCCAACTGGGGTGGACAAACAGGTTTGCAGGAGAAGGTCTTGCAAGTGAAATTAATCATTTTAACTTGAGAAATTAAAGACATGCGTATAAACCTCTCGTAATCCTCACAGAATGTAAAGCAAACCACAATTTTTATTATCGTTATATCAATCTGAAATTCGACCGTATTCCGCCCACAGTCCAATAAAAGACATTCGGGAAGAGTTTTAAGATTATTTTTTGGTCCTCCCAAACAACTGGACCAGATTCCCGACAGCTGTTTCAAAGACGCCTTTTATTGCGTTCCTGTTTTTGTTCTTTTTATTTTTTCATTTTTCGCTCGCGTCAGCAAGGAATGGTGGGCTGGAATGGGCGGGTGTCTTCTTCTTCTTCTTCTTCTTTTTGGGGAGTGTTGTTGAGGGCGTCTTCTGTCAGGTGTCTTGTTTTGGGTGCGCTTTGGTGGGAGTTTTATTTTGGTGTGGTGGTTTTGGGTTTTGTTTTTTTTTTTTTTTTTTTTTTTTTTTTTGTATTGGTGTCTTGTTTTGGGGCCTGTTTTGGTGTGAATTTCACTTTGGCGTGTTTTGGTGGGGTTTTTATATTAGCGTCTGATTTTGGGCACGCTTTGGTGGGAGTTTTATTTTGGCGTGTTTTGGTGGGGTTTTATATTGGTGTCTTATTTTGGGCGTGATTTGGTGGGAGTTTTATTTTGGAGTGTTTTGGTGGGGTGTTTATATTGGCGTTTTATTTTGGGGGTCGTTTTTGGTGGGAATCTTTATTTTGACGTGTTATTTTGGGTGTTTTTTTGGTGGGATTTTTATTTTGGCATTTTATTTTTGGTGCTTTTTGGTGTGGTTTTTATATTGGTGCCTTATTTTGGGATTTTTATGTTGCTGTCTTATTTTGGGAGTCTTAATTTGGCATCTTATTTTAGGAGTTTTTTTCTTTTTTTGACGTCTTTTCTCAGGCGACTAATTTTGGACGTGATTTGGTGGGAGTTTTATTTTGGCATCTTCTATTGGCTTCTGTTGTGCAGTAGATTTGTGTTGATTGTTCTCTCTATATCTTTATGTTCTGATTTTCTGTTTTTAATATTTTTTTTTCTATTTTATGTTTTTGGATAAAGGATCGAATAATTGAATGATGAATAAATATACGTAAGTATATATGTTTATATATTTATATACAGTTTACACACACACACACACACACACACACACACACACACATATATATATATAACAAGAATAATTACGTACTTTATTTATCAGCTGAAGATACAGGGAAAACTTTAAAAGAAACTATAGAGAGCCACGTACTTTCTTGTGGTTAACACACCTTCGTAGAGAGAGAGAGAGAGAGAGAGAGAGAGAGAGAGATACTCACGAATCACAAATCACAAAACTTAAATCACAAGCTTTGAATTATCTCCGTTTATTTCCCCCTGCCAAACTCTGCCTAACGAGAGAGAGAGAGAGAGAGAGAGAGAGAGAGAGAGAGCCCATACTGGGTGAAAAATGTGGGCCAAAAAATCAGTGGAGCCAAAACTCTCGATGATAAAAGCCCTGGGCATCAATCATTCGCCTGACACCCAGGGGTAACAACAGTGCCAATTCTCAGGGAGCCTCCTCTCCGATCATAACAATTCCATTTTTCCCCCTTTTTTTTTTATTCGTTCATTTGTTTATTTGTCTACTTAATTTCATCAGTTATTAAAACTCTTTTATCATTAAACGAATGTCAGCTCGAATCGTAAGTGTGGTCAGCTTTTCATTTGATTAAATGGTCTTATGTTTATGTTTATAATAGGTTTAGTTTTTACAATGGTTTGTTTATGCTCTGGTTAATTAGCGATGTTTGATGTAAACAATGAAGTCGGAATGGTGTGTTTTGGTATTGCGAAGGTAATACAATGTTTTTGATGTTTAGAGTAGTGTTTTATTTACTATCTGCTACTGTATTATATCTCCCAGTCGGAATATATATATATATATATATATATATATATATATATATATATATATATATGTATATATATATATATATCTTCAAGTAATCAAAGTCCACAATTATGTAAAATGTGTATTAAAAATACATAAAAGACGGGAGCTTTCGTCTACTTGATCAGTAGACCTCATCAGCGTACGGCTGATGGTCTACTGATCAAGTAGACGAAAGCTCCCGTCTTTTATGTATTTTTAATACACATTTTACATAATTGTGGACTTTGATTACTTGAAGATTTCCAGTCACGTTATGGGTGATTTTTTTGAGTATATAATATATATATATATATATATATATATATATATATATATTATAATTGTTTGTGGATGTTTGCATATACACACTTAATACATGAATAAAGAGAGAGAGAGAGAGAGAGAGAGAGAGAGAGAGGATATATTCCTCCATGTCTTCAAGACAAAATCCGAATCATTTGCTGCCACGTATTTCCTAAACCAATGATGTATTTCCTCCCTGACCGCGCGAAGGGGAAGTATATTCGTAAATCACGAGATGAATCCGCGAATATTTAACTCTCCCCCCCGCCTATCTCCCCTCCCCTGGATTCGATCACGAACGGGAAACATATTCGCGAATCTTTCTTCCTTGCGAGACCCGGCTTCGTCAACACGAACGCTCGCTTAAAGGAAACAGATTTGAATGCCCCTCTAAGGGTCCCACCCCCCTCCCCCCACCCCCCCCCCCCACCCCTCAGAGGTTCCCACGGGGTCTACCAGGTTCCCATCATGGCGTCCGTTGACCCCGTCCCCCCCCTGTGGGGTGGGGGTTGGTGGGAAACGC
The DNA here is from genome assembly GCF_015104395.2 of Macrobrachium nipponense. Taxonomy (NCBI): domain Eukaryota; kingdom Metazoa; phylum Arthropoda; class Malacostraca; order Decapoda; family Palaemonidae; genus Macrobrachium; species Macrobrachium nipponense. The sequence goes on along the minus strand of NC_087224.1, from coordinate 1,891,945 downwards.
GCCGGCACAACGACGTTAAGCAATCAAATAACAGGTGATAATATAACACGAAGAGGGAGATATTCCTCTGAACTACGGCGAGCGAAACCCGTAGAGCTTTGTATCCCCTGGACGGGACGGAACGGGACGTGTTGAGGGGGTTGAGAGGGCTCTTATGCACTCTTATTCCGCAGCCTGCTGGACCTGCCTAACCTCCAACAATAAACCCCAACCTCACCCCCCGTCGCTGGGGAAAGGAAAAGAGAGCAGGCAGGCAGGCTTCGAGTTGCTCTCTAGAGAGCCGCCTGGTTGGCTCGCCAGCGCCAAGCACCGGCAGTGATATCCTAGCTCTCCCAGTGGGAAGACCACGAACGGTCGCTCTATCGAATTCCAACCCCCTTTTTATTATAAAAAAAAATCCCCCTCCCCTATTAATCCTAACCCCCCACACCCCCTCCTCCTCACCACCACAGCAAGGGATTACATCGGTGGTCGCATTGGTTATTATTGTGGTGTGGTGAGTGAGAGAGAGAGATGGTAGTCGATAACTGAATAAAAATTGTGGAAGATTCGAGATTTTTTTTGTTGGTTGGTGATCCAGAACCTCCCCAGTGAATGTTATAAATCCCATTAGAGGATTTTAGATACGAATATAGGATTTATAATCCGCCAGAGGAGGAGAAATCTCTCCATCCTCCTCCTCCTCCTCTTCTTCTTCATCATCTGGCCCAAGTTCCAGTTCCAGCTGCTGTGGGTGTTCGAACATTCCATCGTGTTCCAGATCTGGATTCCAGTCTGATGCAGAAATCTTGTTATTGCTAAGGTAAGACCTGGAATACGTGAATCCCTCGGGATTTATTCAAGACCCTTGAAGGGGATTTATTGCCGATTGGCACGCTGCTGGACACGGCGATTTGTGTGTGTGTGTGGGATTTGTAAAAAACTGGAATGAAATAAGAACTGGAAAAAATATCTGGAAAATTTTTTTTTTTTTTACAAAAGGCTGGATTTATCGAAGGGATTTATTGATTGATAGGATTAATCACAGACGGGATTATTCAAGATTTATCAGTAGGATTAATCACAAGAAGAGGATTTTAGTCTTGCTTGGCAGGTCGCTGGGAGCTGGATTTTTCTTGTGGGATTTGTAAGACCTGGAATTAGAAGAAAAAAAATCGCTGGAATTTTCCCAAGAAAGCGGGATTTATTGAAGCGATTTATCGATAGGATTTATCGATGGGATTTATTCAATACTCCTGAAGTGATTTATCTATAGGATTTCTTCCAGACTCTGAAAGGGATTTACCATTGCTGGGAGCTGGTATTTTTTAAGAGTTCAGTAGGATTTATAGAAACGTGGCGATTTATAGGCTATAGGTAGGCCTATATATATCTGTATAAAAACCTGCATATACCTATAAATAAACCTATATATATATATATATATATACTGTATATTATAGGTTTATTTATAGGTATATATATATATATATATATATATATATATATATATATATATATATATCTCACAAGGAGAAAATACGTATATCCATTTCATATATGAAGTATACTGACTTATGATTGGAGAGAGAGAGAGAGAGAGAGAGATCATGCTAGCCCCTACACCTGGTAGAAGATTACACACGTGAATATGCTTACTTGTGTATGCATTACATTAACAATATATTGCATTATATTATATATAAATAATGTTTATTTACCATAGCTGCGATCAACCCCAGTTGTGTAACAACCAAGCGCATTTGAGGGCTTTTATTCGCTCGGGTATCGAACCCTTGCTTATACTGGGCCACACACACACACACACACAGCGACAACCCACAGCAGTCGACTGATATTCATGTTTGCAACTCAACGCATAGGACATAGAAGCCTCCTGGACTTATGATAACAATGACCCATACCCCTTCCTTCCTCTCCCATTTTTGGGATCGATTGTGGGGTGTCTTGATAGTCAGACGGGCATGCTACACTTCTCACTACGAGTGAGAGAGAGAGAGAGAGAGAGAATATGGTACCTCTATGGTGTAAGCATATCGCAAAACGATAATATCGATTTTGTTAAATATTTTAGTATTTTGGATAATAAATTATTAATATCTATATATGATATTCCGTGGCAATTGTTACACTAACGTAATATCGACTAGACGCTATTATCAATATTTATAGAAATTCTTACCGAAATAGTCGCGAAATACATTAAAAAAAATACTTTGCATATATGGAATATTACTTCATCTAGAACAGTAATATTCTAGAGAGAGTTGATAATGAATTTGAGTGAATTCATGTATTTTATAGCATTAATTATTCACGAAGAAGATACGAGTTATAAAATGGCTATTTTGTTATCGATAGAATATTGAACTCAGAAAATATATAATTGTTTCGCTTTGGGTAATGTATATGTTGTATTATTATTATTATTATTATTATTATTATTATTATTATTATTATTATAGTGTCTGGCATTTACACTTACCGTAATTTACAAATTTCCTATTTTCCATTTGGGACATTCAAACAAAACGGAAGTAAATAGCTTTGGGGGTAAAGATAAGTAATATATTTATGAAACACTGTAGATAGCCAGCTTGAGAACCAAACGTCACAGGAGACTTGCAGTTAGTTAAAGCACAGCTTTATCTAACTTAGTGTAAGCATTATCAGGAAGCTTATCAAGGTGTATATAAGAGGACTTACCATATACCTTCGGCCAGTGGCTGAGTTATATGGAAATGGCTCAGTCTTCCTTAGAATCATGGCTGAATTGTAGGTAGATTTTTATACCTTGTGAGATTCCTTCACTGGTTTGATATGAACGCCTTAATATTCTTTGGAAGCTTGAATTTCGAGTCAGTGGCTCCATTGGTGGGCTTGTTCCATATGGATACGAGTCGCTGTCGACACGGATGAATGAAGCATATATTGGTCATGTCTTCGAAACCACTATTGAACTAATACATTGGCTATATCCTAAAATATACTATTACATTCACTAACTCCGCGAATGAATGTCTTAAAAGACACTACTACGCTCACTAACTCCACGAATGATTTAGACACAGACTGGCTATGTCTTCCACAGCATTTTGGAATTAACTGATCATTTCTCTACTTCCTGTAAGAATTTGATTGTCGTACGGAAACCACCACAAAATTTTAAGTACAAAAAATGGATCGTAGAAACGTATCTGTTTCTTCTAACTATCTTCTAAGCTTCCGTGAATGATTGATGGGTTGGTTTGGCGTCGCCCACAGCCGAGCGATCGCTTTCGTGGGAGATTTACTATATAAGTTATTAAACGCCACACATAGGCTGTGGTAAGATTGCTAAACCTTTTTCAAGATTTTGAAGAATTATGGTCTGGGTGTTCGGAAAACTATAAATGAATTCTGGATGGACATTTTTTCTGTTATATAGGGCTATAGGCAATGATAGTAACATTTTAAAAAGCATTTTACTCCTCTATAGTATAATTTTAGGCTAATCATCACATCCATCCATTAGGCCAAGAAGGAATTGATAGATGCTATCAGGTAGTTTTCAAATTTAATTGGTAATTTTAAATGTAAGATATTGATCTTGAAGATAGATTTTTTTTTCCAGGAGAAATAGTTGTAGTACTGTTTCTCAATTATTAGATAAATTATCCATTGCCTTAATTTTGTCTTTGTATGTAACTGTTACTTCGTTTTACATTTTAAGGTCTGAATTGAAAAATATATTTGTTTAGATTTTTTTCTTAATAAGCGAGGTCCATTCTTTCTGTTTTTCCCTGTACCTCGTCTTACTTCTTCCTAAAGAAGATTATTATTATTATTGTTATCATTATTATTATTATTATTATTATTATTATTATTATTATTATTATTATTATTATTATTAGTCAGAAGATAAACCCCTATTCATATGGAACCACTGACTCGCAATTCAAGCTTCCAAAGAATATTATGGTGTTCATTTGAGAGGTAACAGAACGTGACAGGAAATGCAAAAATAAGAGATTAGATATTAGGAAAGAGAGATAAATGAACGAATTATTAGATAAATAGATAAAAATGGCAAAAAAAACGTAAGTGAATTATGAAAGACATTTGAAATAAACTAGTGTACATTTCAACAATATCTTGACTACTCATTACTTCATATTCCCGATGGCAAAATCAAGCGTCTGTCAGCATTTTCTGTTTGCCCTTCTAACAGAAATGAGAGACTTTAATAGGGAATAATAGTGTTTGAGGAAAATCAGACTTTTTAGACATTATTTCATCATTTATTAATAAGATACCGAGACATAACCCACGCTCCTATAACCATATGAATGGTAATTACATTGACAGTAATTTCTGCATGTTGAATTGCAACGCTGCTGTGTTGAAAACATTTGTAAATGAACAAAAATAGATGATTAATCTGCTGCTTTACAACTTACTTTTACAAACTGTAGCGTAAGGCAGCTTGTTCTTTCATTGATTTACATAATGATAGCTCTGGAACATCACTACTCTGATTTTAGCAACATAATGAAAATGAATGTCACATATGAGGTATTTGCATATAACTTACTAGTTGCATGTACTGTAAATCTTTGTCACTATTATTATTATTATTATTATTATTATTATTATTATTATTATTATTATTATTTTATTATTTTGCTCTATCACAGTCCTCCAATTCGACTGGGTGGTATTTATAGTGTGGGGTTCCGGGTTGCATCCTGCCTCCTCATGGAGTCCATCACTTTTCTTCTTACTTATGTGCGCCGTTTCTAGGATCACACTCTTCTGCATGAGTCCTGGAGCTACTTCAGCCTCTAGTTTTTCTAGATTCCTTTTCAGGGATCTTGGGATCGTGCCTAGTGCTCCTATGATTATGGGTACGATTTCCACTGGCATATCCCATATCCTTCTTATTTCTATTTTCAGATTTTGATACTTATCCATTTTTTCCCTTTCTTTCTCTTCAACTCTGGTGTCCCATGGTATTGCGACATCAATGAGTGATACTTTCTTCTTGTTTATTATTATTATTATTATTATTATTATTATTAGTCAGAAGATAAATACCTGTTCATATGGAACAAGCCCACCAAAGGGGCCACTAAATGCAGGAAATGCAGAATACTTAGAACAGTTATTTAGAAAGGATAAAAAATAGATTAATAAATAAGTTGATAAAAATGTAAATACATTATCAAAATACTATAGAATTTTTTTTATGACAATAATACATTGATTGATCATTTGAGATTACACTGGGACTATCTCAATGTAATTTTGTATTTTGTAGTACTTAAAAAAGTACAAATACGTTTGGTGAATCTGTTAAGTTCTTGTTATCAAGATGTTGGCAACAAATCTCACACATATCACATACAGGTTGACAACGAGTCGACGACAGTAAGTGGAGAACATACGAAGGTCTGGTCAGAGCCTCCTACAAGTCATGAACTTGTATTCAGTATGTTGGTGACAGCTTACCAACATGTTTGTGGCTTGTGGACGATAAGTCACCAACATGTTTGCGACATGTTTGTGACATGATTTACTGGAGTATTGTATGCAACTTTTTATGAATGTAATCGCTAAAATCCCCCTAATAAAGGAAAAGGGACATATTTCCCTTTATTAAGTAGGAAATTGGTGATATGTCGACACTTATCTATTTGTTAAGCTTCGTGGAAGTAATATTCTATAATCCCACATACATCACCGACTGTTTATTAATCCGTAATGCCTTTGGTGTAATCTATTCTGATGATTCTTTTGATAAAAAGTGACCAATCTTCTACGTTTATGTTATTCAATAACTCATATTTAGAAATAAATAGTTTTTTATTTTTTATTTTTCCTGCATTTTAGAAATACCGATTTCATTGACCTAAACGTTTTCCACGAAAACTGCT